>NC_091455.1:143814275-144114275 GCF_027789765.1 Dendropsophus ebraccatus | reverse complement strand
AGTGTGAACGCAGCCATAAAGGGAAACTAACAGTAAGTTGGAAGCTCGTAACCTGCTGTTATGTTCCTATAGTGCACAGAGCGCCGAGGATGAAGATAATTTTCTTAACTTGATCCTCAACGTAAAATGGCAAAAAGTTACACATTTTTGTGGAAAGAGCTTTGCAACGTTTTTACACCAGAGATTAATTCCCTCTATATTTTTCAGCATTTTTTCTATTTGAGCACCAAGTAGCTCTCGTATTTCTACAGCACCTATGACCTATGAACCAGATGTGATGAAAACAGAGCTCAGCTCTGACAAACGGAGTACAATATAAAAAAATTAAATTAACGGGAAGTATGATGGATCACCTAGGTTGTTTCTTTGTTAGGGAAAAGGGAAGCGGAATTGTGTCAAAGGGTATAAAGCTGGTGTGAACCTAGCCTCTCAGTAGGGATGTTCACTACCAATAACAGCTCAGCTTTTAAACATTCATGCGCTGCAGTAAAATGAAAGCTGAACAAAGAATATTACTACTGTAAGACTGATTGATACGTCTCCCTGTGAGATCAATACTGCAGGAAGCCAATCAGTTGTACAGCTCGGCAATTGCTTCAACAGGTCTTTAGAGGTCTACTGCATGGAAACCTGCATGAATCACGTTCATATAAGTCCCCTAGAGGGGCTACAAAAGGTGTTCATTTATCCCATAATAAAAGTTTAAATACCCCCCCCCTTTTTTTCCCCTATTTTTCAAATAAAAAATAATACTGCATGTAAAGATACCAAATGTGGGTATCACCGAAATGATCAAATTATCATATTCCTGATCTCATGTGGTAAATAGAGATGAGCGAACCTTTTGGACTTTTGGTCCGAAAGCAGTTTGCCTGTGATCCCGGGTGCCTAGTTGCAATCCCGGGAATATGTGGCCAGGATATTGCAGGGAATTCCATTCCCTGGAATATCCTGGCCGCATATTCCCGAGATCGCAAGTATGCACCCGGAATCATAGGCATCACGATCGAGCAAACTGCTTTTGGACCAAAAGTCTGAAAGGTTCGCTCATCTCTAGTGGTAAACAGCATGAAAACAAACAAACGAAAAACTCTAAAGAGTGCTGATTTTGGTCACTTAACATCCCAGAAAAACACAACAGATTATGGCGCAAAAACAAAAAAGTTTTACCACATGAAGTACGGCATAAAAACAAAACAAATTGGAAAGATTGTTTTTTTCCCAAAATTTCCCCCCAAATCACTCTTTTTTTTTCGCAGCACATTTTATGAAAAAATAAAGTGTCAATACAAAGTACAATTGGAGTTGCAAAAAAAACCTCATATGAGTCTGTAGATGTAAAAATGAATAATAAAGTGCAAAAATAGAAATTAGCCTCATCCTGAAGGTATTGAAGAGTCAATGTTATTAAAAATAACTTTTGACAGTCATGATTAAGGGTGGATACACCTGAAACATGTAGACGCTGTATCACTGGGCCTCCATGGCAAACATGCGTTTTTATGGGTCACTTCAATAAAGCTACGTACAAGCACTGATTTAATGGACTGCGCTGATCGTGTATCATTGTTGATGTCATGAAGGCTATCAAAAGCTATTGATCACAGCGGGTCTCACTTCTGACACACGCCGTGATCAGGAGATATAGCCAGGGAGAGAGAGTAGTAGTAGCAGCGCCACCTACTCTTTCTGCCCAGCTGCTAATTCCAACAACATAGTCTTATGAATTTTACATTGTTGGAATTAGCCATTTAGGAGATCCAGTCAGGAGGTGGATCGTACTGCTGCCATGTCCTCTCCCAACATGTCAAAAAATATTTTTAATGACAGGTATTCTTAAAAGTGAATGTACCACCTCAATAACAATATTAAGCTTTACATACCACCTTATCGATGCTACTGTGCTGAAACAGCCTATGTGGTCCTTTTTTAAATCGGTTGCCCAGTTCCCATTCTCTTTGGCATTATTTAGAAATGCAAATGAGGTCCGTTGTGCACTGGAGGCAGGCCCGGCACCCCCAGTGCAAAGATATCTACTCCCCCAGGTGAGTCCTGCCTTAAGTTTACTGCCTGGCACAGCCTGGTACCTATTATCCAGTGGCAGTAGCAGCGTAGACGCATCCACAGTCGGTCTCCAACTGTGTATACAGCAGGGTATGAGCCTGCACAGTAGGACTCATACCCCACTCTGATTATGGCGCTCGAGAACAGGGCACAAAGCCAGGCCGGGCAGGAAAGTGAAAGCGGGATGAAAAGAAAAGAGAAAGACTGTGTCTACTGGGAGGAGGAAATATCTTTTCACTGGGGGCACTGGGCCTACCTCCAGTACACAACAGAACCATCTGCATTTCTGAACACCAGCAAAGAGAACAGGAACAGGTCACCTGATTTAAAAAAGAACAGCACCGATAAGGTGTTAAGAAAAGCTTAATATTGTCATTGAGGTGGTACATTTGCTTTAAAGTAATTCTCTTATCAGAAGTCACATCTGCAGGTAGAAGTCAGGAGGAAGCCATCAAATCAGGAACTGGTTGACGTCATCCTGAGAACTGAAACTTACCAGGAGAGGAATACAGCCACTTATCCCTGATTTCACCAAACCAGTTATTAAAAAACAGTTATTTGACAAACTGGGAAGAAGCAGTCCTGTCCCATGCATACTTTTGTGAGCAGGGCAATGTCCCATGTTTCCAGCTATTCATCCCCAGCAGCATCGCTTCTCATATATTGGGGGAGAGTGAGTATAAAGTGTCACTAGGTGTTTCCTCTGCCTTCCTCCTGTGGCTCCTAATGCTTGTTTTCCATGTAAGGCCAGTGTTACCAAAAAGGGAAATCTAACTGCCATGGTATCCCTGTATCATGCTATGCTAAAGAGATCAAAGCAGGCAACATAAGGGCTCTATATTATTTGTGATTATTAATAAACATAAGGGTTATTCAATGTCTATGGTTGACCAGGGTTATTCCCACTGGAAGGACATAATGTGTAAAACCCAATCAATTAATGTATATTTTAAGAGACACATCACTTGTACTGGCCTGGCAATAAAACCTACAGTAAGTAGGAAAAAGACTAAAACAAATAAAAAAGTTACGTACCGTCTACCTGGTTCCTAAAATGTGTCCAGCTTAGGACTAGACATACTGTAATCCTGCAAACTGGGCATCCCTAGTAGGAAAGCTTGATGGCAGCAGTTTTTTTTTTTTCCGGCTTGGACAGCGCGTAACAGGGTAGCTACCTCTCTGGGAGTTCATGCCCAGCTACCTCATGGCCGGACGTCTTTAAAAATAACCCCTTACCTGCTGGTCTGGACAGAGTGCAATGTATAAAGTAAAAAAATTACTCTAAGTCGCTGTTCTTTTGCTTTTGGTGCCAGGACACTGCTATCATTCAGCAATGCCCTGGCGCCAACTACTGCCGCTGCTCTCGCCTTTCTTCCTCCAGCAGCACCTCACCAGCAGGCACCAGAGTTCTGTGTGGGGGACAGGGCTTGGTGATGCTGCTGGAAGGAAGAAAGCAGTGAATAAAGGCTCTTTACAGGCGACCACACGGAGCGTCGGTAGCAACATTCCCCCCCTCCCTGGACCCCTCTCAGCTCGAGATAGCAGCAGCCCCTTCCCCCGGCTCAGCATCAATTGGGTCCCGGGATGGGGGGGGGGCAGCGGTTGTTATGTGTGCTTTACCTCATCACTCCTTCTCTCCCCCCTTCACCTCCTCTTTTCCCCTCAATCAAGTTCAGGTCCGACGACACTCTGAAGCGCTGGGCCTGGAAATGATCCTGTGCCTCAGAGGCTGGAAAAGCGAGGAAGACCATGCCCTGATTAGGTGAGTATGATGTTTTTTTGTATTGGGGCACAAGGGGGAAGGGGGGCGATGGGGTTCGAGATTCGGCATTACTATGTGGCCACAGCATGGGGGATATTACTATGGGGGGCACAGCAGGGGGCACTCCAATATGTAACAGAGCTGAGTTTGCCAAATACTTGTAAAGTGACATGCATGTTTGTATGTAGAGTGCAGACTGATGCAGCTAATCCATTTTCGTCTTGACTACTGTAACTCCCTACAATTTGGTCTTCCTTTCTCTAAACTCTCCCCTCACCAGTGCATTCTGAATGCAGCAGCCAGACTCCTCTTCCTCTCCAGCTATTGCACTGACGCCCCCCCCCCCCCCCCTTCCGTGCCAGTCACTGCACTGGACTTCTTACTTCCGCCTCCAAGAATTCCCTTGTGCTGCACCAGTTCTCTGGAATTCATTACCCAAAGACCTCAGACTCATACCCAACACTCATAGTTTTAAATGTACCCTAAAGAGTCATCTCTTCAGGCAAGCTTATAACATTCCCTAAATCTTGTCTCCCCCTCTGCTGTACTCTTACATTCCACTCTATATCTTCAACAGTTCTATGTACTTTTTACCTGTACTCAGAGGTTGACGGGTGACTGGCTCTCCCTACATCCATATTTACCTTTATGCACAATGGCTGGACCATCTGCAAAGCTCTTACTGCATCTTGTTACCCTTTAGTCCTCCTAGTCTGTGAGCTCTTGCCAGCAGGTCTCTGACTTTTTTTTTTATAACCTTAATTAATCTTAAGTTATTTAATCATGTTACGTATAAATGTGACCCTTCTATTGTGTGTGTAAAAAAAAAAGTGCTGCAGAATCTGTTGGCACTATACAAATAAATATTATTATTATCAATTACTGCAATTAAATGATGCACTCACATTGCATTTTCTTTGCGCTACTGCATGTGTGAACATGACCTAATAGTAGCAGCCTCCAATGAGTGGCTTCCCAGCTGCTGCACTCCCAGCATATCCTCTGAGCACTCTGGGAATTGTAGATTTACAGCCGAGCTGGGCAGAGACCACTGATTTTTAGACTTAACCTAAATCCCTGTCCTATTTAATCCATGCACTCTCATTTAGTGATTTATGTGCAGATAAGCATGCAATGGCCCATTTCTTTTTCTAACATACTTCAACATGAGAATGGATTAGAAACATTTATGAATAAGAATGTTTGGGAATGTATACTTATATATTAGGGAACTGCATACAATGCAATTCTATAATGTCTATATGTATGAAGGTGCATGGTCTATATATACAGACATTGGGGGAGATTTATCAAAGGGGTATATAGTTGAATTTTCTTAGTTGCCCCTAGCAACCAATTAGATTCCACTTTTCATTTTTCATAGATTCCTTGGAAAATGAAAGGTGGAATCTGATTGGTTGCTAGGGGCAACTGAGCCAATTCTACTTTACACCAGTTTGATAAACCATGATGATTTGATGATCAGCTCAGCCCAGTATATCAGCACCAGAATGTCAGCTTCCCCCAGTATATTAGCTTTCCCCAATATAGCTGCATCAGTATTTTCAGCTGTCCCTATTATATCAGCTCCAGTATGTCAGCTTTCCCCAGTAAGGGTGCACACTTCAGAAAATCGACGGAACTTCCATTGCGGAATCTGCGGCGGGCGCGCACGTCTCCGCCCATGTCATAAACTCCATTCTATGCACAGGCGGATTTTGTCATCCGTCTAAAGAATTAACACGCTCATTCTTTGGATGGACGACGGGAATCCGCCTGTGCACCTGTATATCATCACCAGTATGTATGCTTCCCACAGTGGGTCAGCCCTCCCCAGTATATCAGCACCAGTATGTAAGCTTCCCCCAGTAGGTCAGCTCTCCCCAGTATGGGCCCTTGCACACTGAGCTAAAGCGGCTGATTTTCGAATCCGCCCGTTTAAATTGAGCAATGCATTTTTCAATTGTTTTTAATGGGCTTTGCGCTGCGCTTTTCACACAGCGGAATTTCCGTATGTAATTTTCCATCGCGGATCCACTTTCCGCTTAAAGAAGTGAAATGTCACTTCTTTGGGCAGATTCCACTAGAGGACTCCAATAGAAGTCAACGAGGCTTGAATTCTGCTTTAAATTCATCTTGAATTCCACTTTCATTCCGCTCGAATTCAGCTCCCATTCTGCTCCTATTCTGCCAGAGCAGAATAGGGGCGGGTTCAGACTACGGAATTCACGCGTATAAAATCCGTCAGATTCCGTTGCCTGTACATGCTCACGGCCACGCGCCTCTCTGCCCGTGCCATAGACACCTTTCTATGCACAGGCAAATTCCGCATTCAGCCGCAACAATTGCCACATCAGTTCTTTCGGCGGATAGTGGAATCGGACAGCCTATAGATTGGTGTCTATAGAGCCGGCGGAAAGGCGTGCTGCCGTGAGCGCGTATGAGCAACGGAATCGGACGAATTTTATCTGCACGAATTTCGTAGTCTGAACCCGCCCTAGAAGAGGAATTTCAAGCAGAAATCTTTCCTTATCAATTCCTTGTCTATTGCTCAGTGTGCATGAGTCCTATATCAGCACCAATATGTAATCTTCCCCTAGTACAGTGCTTCTCAACAGGGCCGCCGATAGGGCAGTACAAGTGGTACTGCCGTATGGGGCCCGGACCCTAAGAGACACGGGGGGGGGGGCCCGGCGGGCCCGCCGGCCGCCGCCCCCCGACCGCTACGCTAGGGGGGCCGCACGGCCCCCCCTTGCCACCTGTTTTTGAGCATCCCGAAAAGCTGCGGCCACGCAGCTTCTCGGGATGCACTGATCGCTTTAATGTTCCGCCCGCACAGCGGGCGGAACATTAAAGCGATCAGAATACAGGAGAAGGACCTGTCAGCGTTCTCCTCCTGTATTCTCTCCCATAGGCTGCCGGCACTTCATACCAGCAGCCTATGGGAGGCCGGGCCGTGATCATGTGCCCCTCCGGCAGGCGTGATGATGTGACGTCATCACGTCTGCCGGAAGTCCCGTCCCTGCGGCTCGCAAGATGGAGCCCGAAGAGGAGGAGGAAGAGCTGCTGCCTGCACAGCGCGGATTAGGTGAGTAGGATGTTTGTTTTTTTTAGGGGCACCTCTGGGGGCATTATTAGTGTATGGGGGCACCTCTGGGGGCATTATTAGTGTATGGGGGCACCTCTGGGGGCATTATTAGTATATGGGGGCATCTCTGGGGGCATTATTAGTATATGGGGGCACCTCTGGGGGCATTATTAGTATATGGGGGCACCTCTGGGGGCATTATTAGTATATGGGGGCACCTCTGGGGGCATTATTAGTATATGGGGGCACCTCTGGGGGCATTATTAGTATATGGGGGCACCTCTGGGGGCATTATTAGTGTATGGGGGCACCTCTGGGGGCATTATTAGTATATGGGGGCACCTCTGGGGGCATTATTAGTATATGGGGGCACCTCTGGGGGCATTATTAGCTCATGGGGGCACCTCTGGGGGCATTATTAGTATATGGGGGCACCTCTGGGGGCATTATTAGTATATGGGGGCACCTCTGGGGGCATTATTAGTTCATGGGGGCACCTCTGGGGGCATTATTAACTCATGGGGGCATCTCTGGGGGCATTATTAGTGCATGGGGGTACCTCTGGGGGCATTATTAGTTCATGGGGGCCACCTCTAGGGGCATTATTAGCTCATGGGGGCACAGCTGGGAATCCTACATACAGGGGGCATCCCACACAGCGCAGTTACTATGGGAGCCTACAGGGGGGAGAAAGGAAAGGAAGTTGCTAGAAATGTGCGGAGCCTAAATTGTTTGTCTCGCAGGTTCTAAGGGGATGAAACATATCTGGAAGGAATCATCATGGAGGTCTGGGCCGGATGGAGAGGAAAAGGGAAAGTAACGCCTCAGATCAAAGAAGACGTCACCTGTGAGTCCCTGTATGACACTTTTCTTATTTTGTAGAACATCATTTAGTAGGGGCGCCCCGAGGTGACAGCTACTACATTATCTGTACTCAGAGATATCACTGTGTTATCTGTTGTGTTACATAGGACTGCAGGTGACTACTACATTATCTGTACTCAGAGATATCACTGTGTTATCTGTGGTGTTACATAGGACTGCAGGTGACAGCTACTACATTATCTGTACTCAGAGATATCACTGTGTTATCTGTGGTGTTACATAGGACTGCAGGTGACTACTACATTATCTGTACTCAGAGATATCACTGTGTTATCTGTGGTGTTACATAGGACTGCAGGTGACATCTTCATTATCTGTACTCAGAGGGATATCACTGTGTTATCTGTGCTGTTACATAGGACTGCAGGTGACATCTACTACATGATCTATACTCAGAGATATCACTGTGTTATCTGTGCTGTTACATAGGACTGGAGGTGAAATCTACTACATTATCTGTACTCAGAGATACCACTGTGTTATGTGGTGTTACATAGGACTGCAGGTGATATCAGGTGATTTCTCCAGGTTGCAGAAGTTCAAACTTCATCGTGCCCTGGTGTGCTGGTGTCTGTATGTCTGTATACATGTGTGCTGGTGTCTGTATACATGTGTGCTGGTGTCTGTGTGTGAGATCAATTCTAGAGAACTGGCTCATATATCCCATTTTCCCCAGTGGCTTAAAATGTAACCTCTGTTATACAGTTATAGAATTGTAGAAGCTAAATGTGAACAAGGTGCAATTCAAATAGACACTTGCTTGTATAGCTGTCTCTTGTGCTCTGTATGCAGTGCATTATACTCACCCTTGCAACGTACAATTTATAGCGTGTCTACAAGCCCAGCGGGGCTCATTATGATGGAGACTAAAACTTATACAATAGTGGGGTAGGGGTTCCCCTGTATTCAGAATGCTGTTGAGTGCTCGGCAATGCCCCATCTGGGATTATTGAATTTTCGAGGGTCTATGCAGAGCAGGATAAAGGCATCTCTGCTGCACAAACAGGATCTCCTAGAAAGCGTTCTCACCGCCATGTATTCGCTATCACTGGCTTGGGTGAGCTAAACTAGTCTGCCTGGGGGGGTGTGATTTGTATATGCTCACTAACATGGAACAGCCTCATTATATTAGCCTTATCAACATATTCTATGTTAGTGAGCATACCGGGGTGGGGGGGGGGATATTGGTGAACATATACAAATCAAACAGCCCCCCAGACCCTCGAAATTCAATAACCCCAAACGGGGCATTGCCTAGTATTTAACAGCATTCTGAATACAGGGGAACCCCTACCCCACTCTTGTATAAGTTTTAGTCTCCATCATAATGAGCCCCGCTGGGCTTGTAGACACGCTATAAATTGTACGTTGCAAGGGTGAGTATAACGCACTGCATACAGATCACAAGAGGCAGCTATACAAGTAAGTGTCTATTTGAATTGCACCTTGTTCACATTTAATTTCTATAATTTTATAACTGTATAACAGAGGTTACATTTTAAGCCACTGGGGAAAATGGGGTATATGAGCCAGTTCTCTAGAATTGATCTGAACCAAATTATACCTCCCAGCAAGGCGTGGGTCGAACACACAATTTTTTTTTTTTTTTATTAATGTGGGGGGCCCAGACACTTTGGTTGTATGGGGCCCCGAAATTCCTGATGGCGGCCCTGCTTCTCAATTCCAGTCCTCAGGCCTCACCAACAGGTCATGTTTTGAGGATATCCCATACAAAGAACAGCTGTGAGAATACCTGGTGCACTCAGTATTATTATATCACCTGTGAAATATTAAGGAAATCCTCAAAACATGACCTGTTGGTGAGGCCTGAGGACTGGAATTGAGAAGCACTGCCCTTGTAGGTCAGCTTCCCCCAGTACATAAGCACCTTTATATCAGCTCGATTCAGTATGTTAGCTCTCCCCAGTATAATACCAATATGTCTGTACACTCAATAAATAGTGAGAAATATTACAGACTGGAGAATATTAGCTGCACACGATATATTAAGTTGCCATAATCTTTTTGTGTTTTTTTTTTGTTTATGCGTTTTAGGTTTAGCAGTTATTAACACAGATAATGTAAGTTTCAGAACATGTTATCAGTATGCCATATCACTGCTGGACGTTTCGGTCAGAACAAGACATAGTAACATAGTAACATAGTAACATAGTAAATAAGGTTGAAAGAAGACAAGAGTCCATCAGGTTCAACCTAGGAAAATCCTACTGTGTTGATCCAGGAAGGCGAAAAACCCCTATGGGGCAGAAGACAAACGCCCCACCACAGGGAGAAACTCCCCCCCCTCCCCGACTGCAATGGCAACCAGAACAATCCCCGGATCAACGTATCACCAGAAATCTAATGCCCATAACTTGTAATATTATATTTTTCAAGAAAAGTATCAAGGCCTCCCTTGAACTTATTTACTGAATCAGCCATGACAACATCATGTGGCAGAGAGTTCCACAGTCTTACCGCTCGTACAGTAAAGAACCCGCGTCGATGCTGATGATGAAATCTTCTTTCCTCTAGACATAGAGGATGCCCCCTTGTCATTGTTACAGACCTAGGAGTAAAAAGACCACTACAAAAATCTCTGTACTGTCCATTCATATATTTGTACATTGTGATCAGATCGCCCCTAAGACGTCTTTTTTCTAGCGTAAATAACCCCAAGCTTGATAACCTGTCCTTGTACTGTAACCCACCCATTCCCTTAATGACCTTTGTTGCCCTCCTCTGCACCCGCTCTAGGTCAGCTGTGTCCTTCTTATATACCGGTGCCCAAAACTGTACACAGTATTCCATGTGTGGTCTGACCAGTGATTTATAAAGAGGCAAAACTATGTTCTCATCTTTAGCATCTATACCTCTTTTGATGCACCCCATTATTTTATTAGCCTTGGCAGCTGCTGCCTGGCACTGATCACTAAAGTTGAGTTTACTGTCCACCAATACCCCCAGGTCCTTTTCGGAAGTAGTTTTACCCAGTGTTTTATTATTTAGCACATAACTGTACTTATTATTTCTATGGCCCAAATGCATAACCTTACATTTATCCACATTAAACTTCATTTGCCATTTCTCCGCCCAAGCCTCTAGCTTCTCCAAATCCCTCTGTAATATGATATTATCCTCCTCTGTACTGATTACTTTACCCAGTTTAGTATCATCTGCAAAAATGGAGATTCTACTCTGTAGCCCCTCTACAAGATCATTAATAAAAATATTAAAAAGAAGTGGACCCAACACTGACCCCTGTGGTACCCCACTAGTAACTAAAACCCAATCTGAATATGTTCCATCAATGACCACCCTCTGTTTTCTATCACACAACCAGTTACTTACCCATTTGCATACGTTTTCCCCGAGTCCCAGCATCCTCATTTTGTAGACCAACCTTTCATGCGGCACAGTATCAAATGCCTTTGAAAAGTCCAGATACACAACATCCACAGCCTCCCCCAGGTCCAGTCTATAACTTACCTCTTCATAGAAGCCGATCAGATTAGTCTGACAGGACCGATCCCTCATAAATCCATGCTGGTGCTGCGTCATAAGATTATTTTCATTAAGATACTCCAGTATAGCATCTCTTACAATCCCCTCAAATACTTTACCTACTATAGATGTTAGACTTACGGGCCTGTAGTTTCCAGGATCACTCCTTGACCCCTTCTTGAATATTGGTACCACATTAGCTATGCGCCAGTCCTGTGGAAGAATCCCTGTCGTAATAGAATCTTTAAATAATAGGAATAACGGTCTGTCTAACACAGTATTTAATTCTTGCAAAACTCTAGGATGGATACCTTCTGGGCCCGGTGACTTATGGATTTTAATATTTTTAAGGCGTTTCCCCACTTCTTGTTGTGTTAGGCAGGTGAGATTTATGGGAGGATTAACATTATCCCTAGTCATATCGTCTGTTATGGGATTCTCCTCTGTGAATACAGTAGACAAGAATGTATTTAGTAGATTGGCCTTTTCCTCTTCCCCCTCCACCATTACACCCAGATTATTTTTGAGGGGACCAACATTTTCGGTTTTAAGTCTTTTGTTATTTATATAGGTGAAGAACATTTTGGGATTTGTTTTACTTTCTGTGGCTATCCTTCTTTCTGTTGCTATTTTTGCTTCTTTTATTTGTGTTTTACACATTCTATTCTTCTGTCTATAGTTGCTCAATGCTTCCCCACTACCTTCTTGTTTTAGTTGTCTGAATGCTTGTTTCTTATCATTTATTGCACCCCTTACAGCTGTAGTTAACCACATTGGATTTCTCTTATTTCTACTACGTTTATTCCCATATGGTATGTGTCGTTCACACGATTTACACAGGATGCTCTTAAATATGTCCCATTTCTCTTGTGTACTTTTATTTCTGAAGGCATTGTCCCAGTCTATGTTCCCAAGGTCCTCTCTTAGTTTTTGGAAATTAGCCTTCCTGAAATTTAATGTTTTTGTAGCCCCTCTGCTAATCATTTTATTGAAGGATAATTGAAAACTTACTATGTTATGGTCACTATTACCTAGGTGACCCCCCACCTCTATTTTTGATATTCTGTCGGGCCTATTGGTTAAGATCAGGTCCAGAAGGGCCCCCCCTCTTGTTGGTTCCTCTACTAGTTGGGAAAGGTAATTATCTTTTACTATTTCCAAAAACACGCTTCCCTTCCTGGAGCTGCAGGTTTCTGCTTTCCAGTTGATATTTGGGTAGTTAAAGTCCCCCATAATAATGACTTCCCCCTGCTTCGCTGCCGCATCTATTTGTCTTATAAGAAGATTTTCTGATTCTTCCACTATACTTGGCGGTTTATAAATCACTCCTATAAGAATTTTATTATTCTTCGTCCCTCCCCTTATTTCTACCCAAAGAGACTCCACATTATCATCACATATATCCTCCCGCAGAATAGGCTTAAGGCATGATTTAACATATAGACAGACCCCTCCCCCTTTCTTATTTTTACGGTCATTTCTGAATAGACTATAACCCTGGATATTAACGGCCCAGTCATAGGTCTCGTCCAGCCATGTCTCGCTTATCCCCACTATATCATATTTCTCTTCAACCATTATGAGTTCTAATTCCTCAGCTTTATTAGTGAGGCTTTGAGCATTAGTATACATACATTTAATATATTTGTCCATATTCCCTTTCCTTTTATCACTAGTGACTATTCTAACCCCTCCCGCCGCTCCACCCCCAGTTCCATAATCTAGGCCCAGCTCTCCATCTACTCTGTCTTTACTTACTATATTGTAGTTGCCCTCCCCCCAGGTCCCTAGTTTAAACACTCCTCCAACCTCTTAGCCATCTTCTCCCCCAGCACGGCTGCACCCTCCCCATTGAGATGCAGCCCGTCCCTACCGTAGAGCCTGTAACCGACCGAGAAGTCGGCCCAGTTCTCCATGAACCCAAACCCCTCTACCCTACACCAGCTCTTGAGCCACTTATTTACCTCCCTAATCTCCCGCTGTCTCTCAGGTGTGGCTCATGGTACAGGTAATATTTCGGAAAATATCACCTTGGAGGTCCTAGTTTTAAGCTTCCTGCCTAAGTCCCTGAAATCATTTTTAAGGACCCGCCACCTACCTCTAACTTTATCATTGGTGCCAATGTGCACCATGACTGCTGGGTCATCGCCAGCCCCTCCCAGTAATCTGTCAGCCCGATCCGCGATGTGACGAACTCGAGCGCCAGGAAGGCAACACACTGTTCGACGATCCCGGTCTTTGTGACAGATTGCCCTGTCTGTCCCCCTAATAATTGAGTCCCCCACTACCAGTACCTGCCTGGCCTGCCCTGAACTCCTGTTTCCCACCTTACTGGAGCAGACACCCCCCTGGCTTTCAGAGGCAGTGTCCTGCTGCAGCAATGCCACCCCTGAATCAACATCCCCCTCATCCGCCAATTTGGCAAACTTGTTGGGGTGTGCCAGATCAGGACTGGCCTCCCTCACACTCTTCCTTCTACCCCTTTTTCTAACTGTGACCCAACTAGCTGCCTCTTCCTCCTGTACCTCCATGCTATCACACTCTCCCCCATCTACCCCTTGGAGTGCTTGCTCAGTCAGAAGCAGACCCCTTTCCAGTTTGCCAATGCATCTTAATCGTTGCAGCTGCTCATTTAGATCCAGGATCTGGGCTTCCAAACCAGCAACATGCACACATCTCCCACAATGGTATGCACCCTCGATCGGTTGATCAAGGATTGCATACATCGCACAAGATGTACATTGGGCCGCATTGTCAAACATGGCGCTCATTTATATGGGGATTATGTATAAAGAAAGAAAAAACAAACAAGCAACAAAAGCAAACAATGTGTTCAAAAGCAAATAAACAATTTGTTTTCCTCTAAAACTCCCCGAATATTAAAGTCCCACACTTGAGACAAAAACACACTTTAGATCAAAAACTCGCACGCTCCAAAACTCGCTCACAATACAATATAGAAGTACTTAGCTTGCAGAGTTTGTTGCTTCTGGCTCCTGTGTTGAAGACCTTGGTCTTAACAACAGGGTATCAGTAGATATTAATGACAATGAATGATTGACATTATATAATACTAGTGTGATACAATAGAATACAGAGTGTGGAATATAGTAACATGGGCGTTGCTCTCAAGCTATTATGGATATAGTTACATATAAGAGAGGGGGTAGCTAATCAGCTGTAACAGTATAGTAGTGCTGGGGTTTAGGGTATGATACTATATAGTCATAAGAGAATAAGTCTGTAGCCAAAGACAGGTCTAAAGAAATATCACATAATCAATACATCATGTTGAATAATGCAGTCGTACTGTCCCTCATGTAAATACTATAGATAAAATGTAATACCGTATGTGGTTGGCGGCAGTAGAATGGAGGAGGCATACTCACACTATGCATGAAAATATAGGCAGAACTGAATGGAAAGCAAGAGACAGTCATAAGTTTAAAGTAAAAAACATGTATACTACAAATACCTAGCTGAGCTGGCTGTAGCATGCACACCGTGTTGTAACCTGCTTAGGGGATGATATTGATGGCAGCTGGAGCGAGTATGTTGCTGCTTCGTCCAGGCTATAAGGGCAGTGTGACGTCATCTCTAAGCAGCCGCATATGTGCGTTGGCGTGCGTGTCAAAGCCGGGAAGTGCTGTGTTCCAGGATGATTATGTTCAATTTCTAGAGCTTGTGCTGCATCTAGTGGTAGTTTTGGGGAACTGCAGCCTATCTGTGTGCTGTTGGCCCGGCCTACAGAATGCTCTAGCTTTATGTTATTATGCTTTAGCTTATTATGAACCCGGCATACAGAAGGCTCTAAGTGTCATGTATGAACTGTGAAGTATATAAAAGCATAATACTTAAGAAAGGAGCCTGATACTATAAGGAATTAACAGAGAAGCATGATGCTATGAGGAAATAACAGAGCAGTATGAAGAAAAGGGAGGAGAGGAGAAGTAGAATAAAAAGGCGGAAGAAAGGATAAGGAAAAAGAAGAAAGGAGGAGGCTTGGGAGAGGAAGGGGGAAATAGAGGGAAAAAGAAAGAAGGTAAAGGGGGAGAAATGGGGGGTGGGGGAGAAGAGGAAGAATAGAGAGCCGCCATACCACTTAAACATTGGTGTCAGATCTCAGAAGAGAGATTTTGTAAGAAAATAGAACAAATCTGATTAATAGGTGTAAAACAATAGATGAAAGAAAATCACTAGACGGAAAAAAAAAACTTAAAAAAAAAAAACATATTGGGGGAGATTTATCAAACATGGTGTAAAGTGAAACTGGCTCAGTTGCCCCTAGTAACCAATCAGATTCCACCTTTCATTTTTCAAAGAGTCTGTAAGGAATGAAAGGTGGAATCTGATTGGTTGTTAGGGACAACTGAGCTAGTTTCACTGTACACCATGTTTGATAAATCTCCCCCATTGTGCGTAAATTACAATAAAATGTTATCAATTGATGGAAAAACCACACTTGCAGTTGACTGCATGGTGAGTTAGGTTCTAAGTCTATGGATCCAATATGACTTCCGTTGTGTCAATAACTCGATCCTGTCCCCACCTCTCCTCGTCACGCAAACTTGTTCCAAAATCTGTTTCCCATAGTTTTAAAATGTGCCGGAATTGGTAAAAGGTTATTTTTGCAGCATATCTTTGACTTATGCTTGGTCAGTCTGTCTCGCATGTGTTGCGTTGTTTCTCCAACATAAGCCAGGCCACAGGGGCATGTCAAGAGATGTGGAGTTACATGTGGAGTAAAATGTCTATTAATTGGTATCTTCTGTCCCATGTGTGGATGTAGTACCACATCTCCCCTGATCACAGAGGAGCAGTGGCTGCAAGTAAGGCAAGGAAAGGTGCCCTTCCTTTGAGTTATTTGGGGATACAAACTCCCTATGTTGGCTGTAATCAGTCAGTCCCTTATGTTCTGTGGCCTCTTATAGCATGTAAGAGCAGGGATTGAAATTCTTGGGGAAGGAGTTTGTTAGTATGGTCCAATGTTTTCGGATCACCATGTGTATTTTGGGCTTTAGTGGTTGATAAGCTGTGACACGTACAGTAATTTGGCATGGTTTACAGGTTCTATGTTGAAATGGGGAGTCTAGATGTACACGTTCACGTTGAAGTAGGTCGGTGGGGTAGCAGTTCTGAAACTTATTTGTCATGGTGTCTAGTCCCTGGTTAACCCCTTCCCGCCAGCAATCTGTTTATATATGTTCCTACTGCACATACCGAGTGCAGTAGGAATGTATATATACGTTCCTGCACTGACGGGGCTTCCTGATGTGTGCGGGACCACTGCTGTGAGAGCGGTCCCGCACACATCAGTCTCTGGGGACAGAGGTTATGAGAGGCAGCTGCAATCCCGCAGCTGCATCTCATTAACCCCTTAAATGCCGCAATCTATAGCGATCGCGGCATTTAAGGTACTCAGTGACAGATCAAGCATCTGTCACTGAGTGATTGGGACCCCCACAGCCATTCTGCGGGGGTAAGCCTCTTAGGTGCACTCCACCTGTCTCACCCAGGTGGTGCAATTATTTTTGCAGGTATTAGACGGATTTTGCATGCCCAGAGCATAGTCGTATTATACGCCATGGAGAGGCCATAGTGTACATACAGTGTAGGGTCTGCCTCGATATGAGTCCACCTTATCGTGGTGAGGCAGTTTACGCTGTTTGCAAATAGTAACCAAGAGACTCATTATTTTTGTGGGAATTTTTTGGGCAGTTGGGGGGGCTGCTTTTAATTATTTTCATGTCTATGGTGGGTCTGTATCTTGCTGTTGCGGTGAGCTGTTGCATTTTTCTGTGTTTTTGTGTGTTTGCAATTTCAGCCATGGCAACGTGCTCCTGCCTAGTGTAAACAGTGTTCTAGGAGAGCTGACCAATTTTTTCCTTTTTTTTCTGTGTTCCAGTTGGGGGAGTGGCTGCCTCTATTTGGACGTGCACTCCACCTGTCTCACCCAGGTGGTGCAATTATTTTTGCAGGTATTAGACGGATCTTGCATGCCCAGAGCATAGGCGTATTACACGCCATGGAGAGGCCATAGTGTACATACAGGGTAGGGTCTGCCTCGATATGAGTCCACCTTATCGTGGTGAGGCAGTTTACGCTGTTTGCAAATAGTAACCAAGAGACTCATTATTTTTGTGGGAATTTTTTGGGCAGTTGGGGGGGCTGCTTTTAATTATTTTCATGTCTATGGTGGCTCTGTATCTTGCTGTTGCGGTGAGCTGTTGCATATTTCTGTGTTTTTGTGTGTTTACAATTTCAGCCATGGCAACGTGCTCCTGCCTAGTGTGAACAGTGTTCTAGGAGAGCTGCCCAATTTTTTCCTTTTTTTTTCTGTAAGCCTCTTACGTCCGTCCTGTCGGTTCGGCGATCTGTGTATAGTGTCTGCTCTCAGGCATGCTCTATGCCAGGGGCGTAGCGAGGGGGGGGGGGCGGGGCGCCATCACAGGGAGCAGAGAGAGAAGGATCACAGTGGATGAGGCAGCCTGGAAGCGTCCTGCCCTCTGTCAGTGTGAGGAGACAGGGGACGATTTAACTTCATCAAAAGAGGTATTGCCCACACTGTACTGTCTCCTGGCTGCTGATTAGCTATAATTTGCGCAAATCGCTGCGTTTTTACCGAGATTTTGTGCAAATTAGGGATAAACAGCAGCCAGGAGACAGTACAGCAAAGTTACTGTGTAGATGGTGAAGGACCTTGACATGTGACTATGATGTCACCGCAGTTCCTGTATGTACACTGCACTATGGAGGAAGAAGAAAGAAAATACAGGTGTGTGGAAAGGGGAGGACAATTAGGAGTGCAAAGTTTGGGGGGGAGGGGTGCACAGTCTGGGGAGGGGGGTGAAGGGTGCACAGTCTGGAGTGGGGAAGGGGGCAGGGGGGGTACAGGGTGACACCAGTCTGGGATGGGGGGAGACACAAAAGATGAGTGTCCAGTGTTTATTTAGGGGTCTAATCTGGTTGTACATTATTCTATACTTAACCCCTTAATAACTGCCCTCTCCAAATATATATCATATTTATATAAACCTCACCTACTATCTGCAGAGGTAGGGAACCTTGGCTCTCCGGTTGTTGCAGAACTACAACTCCCAACATTTTGGACAGCCAAAGTTTTAGCTTTGACTGTCCAGGTATGATGGGAGTTGTAGTTTTGCAACAGATGGAGTTCCAGGGTTCCTTACACCGATCTATAAAGCACCTGTATCTGTGTATACAGCGACCATGATACAAGAGTAATTTTTCTAAATTATTTCTATTTTGAATTTGCTGATGGAATACCGTACTGGAGGTATTACTGCTGCTGTTGTCTCCGCTGCTGAGTGGAGTTGATCGAACCTTGGGAAATGCTAGGTAATAGGCTGAATCCCGGAATTCCAGGTGGTACTCAGGCACTCTCCTCCTTCCGCACGGACCGGGAAGGCATCATTAATCTAATGAGGAGGGTTCGAGAATGTTCGAGTTTGATCGAACCTAGGATTTCCCGAGGTTCGATCAACTCTACTGCTGAGCGTACCTGTGCATTAGGTGACGGCACCATAGAATCACATTACACTGGGTGTCACACTGAAGATAGATCAGGAAGCTTTGCCTCCTAATTCACAGGTACAGACAGCAGGGAGCAGAGACAACAGCGCCTCCGTTAAGGTACTTAGGGACCAAATTTTAAATGGGAAAAATGAAAGTACTTTATATGACATTATGTATCCCATATTGTGAACACCACAATAGCGCTGCCAGTAGAGATGAGTGAATCGCTCATCTGAACAATCGCTTATCTAAACTTCATTAAAAAAAAAAAAAAAATAGTGAAGGGACAACCTGCTTACTGCGCACACAAGGGCGGGGGGGGGGGGGAGCAAATTGAATCTTTGCCCCGGGTGCAGGAGAGCCTAGTTACACCTCTGCTCTATGCACAGATTGCCGATAACATTGATCTATGCTATGCTATGGCAAAGCATAGATCAGTACATGCAATCTATGATTTACAGTAAAAAAAAGTGGGGAAAAGAAAAGTTTAGTATAAAAGTTTTTAAAAGTATTAAAAAAAAACCTCATAAACCCCCCCTTCAAATAAAAGTTTAATAAACCCCCTTGCCCATTATAAAAATAAAAATATATACATAAAAAAAAACAAAAAAAAACATATTACATATTGTAGCATGTGGAATTGTCAGATCTATTAAGATATTACATTAATGTTCCCGCATGGTGAACGGCGTAAACAGAAAAAAAACACACCAGGATTGCTGATTTTTTAATATTATATATCAGAAAAAAATTATTAGAAAGCAATCAAAAAATTTTTGTAACACCAATGTGATATTAATAAAAACTAGAGATCATGTCGCAAAAAATAACACCCCAACCAGCCCTGTAGGTGGAAAAATAAAAGTGCTATGACTCTTAGAAGGCGAGGAGGAACATTGCATTAATTTGACCTGGACTTTTGGGCCTCAAAGGGTTTTGTCTTAAAGCAACTCTGTAGCCACAATCTGACCCCCCCCCCCAACCACTTGTACCTTTAAATAGCTGCTTTTAATCCAAGATCTGTCCTGGGGTCCGTTAAGCAGGTGATGCAGTTATTGTCCTAAAAACAACTTTTAAACTTGCAGCCCCGTTCCTAACGGCCGGGGCTTAGAGTATCTGTGCCCTAACTTTGCACCACCTTTCCGTCCCTCCTCCCCACCCTCTTCATCATTAAGAATGCCACTGGAACATTTTCTCATGTCTGAACATTGCACATGTGCCTTAACGATCCAGCCCATGTTCAGTTTTCAAACAGCTGATGAATAGGAGCATTCCTTATGATGAGGAGGGCGGGGAGGAGGGACAGAGAGGTTGTGCCAGCCTAATGCATACACAATCTGAGCCTCGACCTTTGGGCATGGGGATGCCAGTTTAAAAGTTGTTTTTTTAGGACAATAACTGCAATACCTGTCAAACGGACCCCAGGACAGATCTTGAATTAAAAGCAGCTATCTGAAGGTACAAGCGGTTTTGGGGGGGTAACATTGTGGATACAAAGTCACTTTAAGTGTAGTAGGGTCTCAAAGCACAGGAATAGCCGGATATTTCTCTAGGAATACAAAACCTGTTGCCAAGGAGTGCCTCCCAGTAGGGAGATCACCAAACCACCCTGATAGGTAGCCCCTTAAGCCCCCACTAGTATTGGGACACAAATAAGGGGAACACCAGGTTGGCCCCTTTTGCATCAAAGTCTAACTAAAGTTGAAAGTATAGCGACATGACAAGGGTTTACCAAAGCCAAGCATCCATCCACAGACAGCTGTTTCAGGGTATTTGCCCCTCGTCAGTGTGGAGCAGGATTCTGACTAATGAGGGAATGAAAAATAGACAAAATACATCAATCACTGAGCTCAGGGAGATCAGTGAAAAGAAAACAATATTGGATACTATAATATGCTAAAATCCTTTTTTTTTTTTTTTTTTTAACATAAATATAATTTGTAATTATTATTACTATTGCATTCTACTAGTTTATGTTTTAGCCACTAGGTGGTGCCACAATACTGGTTCAGGCATATGAGCACTCAAGAAGATACAGTATGAGTACAGTAGATTGTGGGATGATGTTTTTAGCATATTTTAGGTACTTATAATGGGATATTTAACTTATGCATGTCCTTTTTAGTGATTTGTATCACATCTGAATCTTGTAATATTTCTGATACAGGCTCACACCTTTCTCTGGGGCACATGCTTTTGTGTGTATTAAAAGAGGACACTGGCCAAATCTAAAAATCTACTGCAGGCAGGGGGTGGGGGGACATAATAAAGAATCTATATTTACCCAGCCCCATGCTTGCTGACAGCCATTGGTCTCCTGCTTCTACGTCCCAGTGGAAAGTATCCCCTCAGCCAGTCAGTGACTGACTTCTACCTTGTTATAGCCACTGCATGATAAACACATGTGAGCACTAAGGAGGTAGAAATTTCCCATTAGGTGCTGCATCTAGCCTTTAATTGTAATTGCTCATAAATGATTGACAGAGCAAAAAGCCACTGGTTTTAACCCCACCAACCACTCTTGTGGCTGCAGGTAGTGTAACGACATGTGGTTGTGTCTATTATCCCCTAACTGCTGCAGGTTGCTCTGTTCTATGATCATCTGATTTTTGTTAGTATGCTTCTTTTGGCAGCCTCTCCTGTTGTGAGTTGGCCTTCTGAAGGATTGGGCTCCCTCCAGTGGCAGGCGTGCGCCTGTTCACCTATATTTATAGCTCAACCCACAGGTTCTGGAGAATTCCAGGCTGTTTACCTGAGAGTATTTATAGCCACAACCTTCATACCTCTGTGCTCAGTTGTTGGTGTGTCAGTCAGCAAACCTCATACTTGCTCCTTTGCTATCTGCCACTTCCTAGCGTTCTTACAGCCGTTTGGATCTTAGATTTCTAATTCTCAGCTCAGCTTCAGTCTGAACAATGTCTTCTCATATTTTGAAGTCTAAGTCCAGGCTCCTGTACTTCTTAATTATTATTATTCAGTGGTCACCGGGGACCTTCTCTGAGGGTAGTGACTTGGGAGTTTTCTGCAGCAAAGCCCATCCTGCCTTGCGGCGGGCTCTGGTGAAACCGGGGGTTCCTTAGACTTTGCTCCTTGGAGAAGGTTCGTCAGCACTTCTCGTTGATCCAGGGCATCCACCTCCTTGTGCCTGCTCCATTTGTTACAGGTTGCATTATACCTGCAGTCGCAGGAGGCCACTCTCTTCCTCAGCACTCAACAATGCTCAACTGATGTCACTTGTGTGCTCACAGAGTGGGGAGAACTAGGAGAACAGAGTGAATGAACTAGAGTAAGGTGACTATAGTTTTTGTAAGGTTTTAATTTTTTTATTACACAGGGTATGCTTATATGGGGCTAACTACTGGGGAGGATTACTTACATGGCACATACTATTTAATGGCAATGCTTCCAGGTGGATTGCCTCCTCAGGGACATGACTACATGGAGAATACTACCTACAGGGGGCTTACCAGCAAAGAAAAGTCTAACTACTATAGAGTTGCACAAAGGGGCACGAATTTCTATATTTGGCACAGATAGGGCCTAACTACTATACAGGGGCACAGAGAAACCTAACTACTATGAGGCGGTAAAGATAAAAACCTATCTACTATGTGGGGCATAGAGGGGACATCCCTATAATAGGATGCACAGAGGGGGCCTTACTTCTATAATTGGGCACAGAGGAGACATTACTATATGGAACATTGTGGGACCTATTACTATATGAGGGCACAGAGGAGGACTAATACTATATGTGCTGGAGAAAGGAACCTAAAATGTTTCTCTGGCAGATTTCCCAGAGTGGAGTTCTGGTCTGAGCTGGATGAAAAAATTAAAATAAATGATTCTGATCAGAAAAGGTGTAACCCATGAGTTACTGGATGTAAGTGTGCTGACATCATTTGTATGGTCTGCTATAGTTTGTGTAGAACTGGTATCTACCAATATTTGATCACTGTATAGGGGGAAATTAATTGTCATATAACTTAGGGTTTTATTTAGTAACAGTTTGGTGGCAATGCCAGTGGTCATGGTGTGGTAATGTGATTTGTCCCTTGTCAACTCGCGGCGCCGCCAGGGATCCCGGCCAGAGTGTATGCTATGTGTTTACACTCCGGCCGGGATTCACTGAGCCTTCAGCACAACGTAAGTTCTGTACTAATCACGGCTGTTGCAACAACGGCCGTGATTGCTGCGGAACTTACGTTGTGTGAGCATGGCCTTACTGTAGATTGTCTTAAAAGAATAATTTTGAACATGCCACATCTCTGGCTGGGGACACAGAAAGCCTGTCTGTATGAGAGATTGGTGTGAGTAGTAAAGGTTGCTCCAGCAAAAATATTTTTCTTTTAAATAAACTGGTGTCAGAAAGTTATATAGATTTGTAATGTACTTCTATTAAAAAATCTCAAGTCTTCCCATACTTATTAGCTACTATATATCCTGCAGGAAATGTTGCTTTATTTTCAGTCTGACACAGTGCTCTCTGCTGACATCTCTGGCCGAGGGGATTGCCATAGAAAGCCTCTCCTGCTCTGGACAGTTCCTGGCTCGGCCAGAGGTGTCAGAAGAGAGCACTGTGTCAGACTGAAAATAAAATGACCTTTTTTTGCAGGATATGTTGTAATTAATAAGTATGGGAAGACTTGAGATTTTTTAATAGAAGTAAATCTATATAACTTTCTGACACCAGTTTATTTGAAAGAAAAAGATTTTCACTGGATTTTCGAGAAAGGATTTTCTTTTCTTGCTGTTTTATTTTCTGCTTGCAACCTTTTAAATAAACCTAAGTGTCAGATTGCACCTACTCATGCTGTTGGCCTGTTTGGATGAACCAGTGACATTTGACCCCAGCAAAAGCGATTCCAGTGACTTATATCACAATTGGTGGAGAATGCGGGCAACACGTTAAGGTATCTGGGTAATGGAGGACATGGTGAACGCCTTGTTACGTTCTACTTAAGTCCAGAAGGAGGCATCCAGAGAACAACAGCGTACAAACGCTAACCAGCAAGAAGCAAACCGCTTGCTGTCTGAACAGCTGAGAACGTTAAAGGGGTAGTGCGGCGGTAAAGAATTATTCACAGAATAACACACATTACAAAGTTATACAGCTTTGTAATGTATGTTATGTCTGTGAATGGCCCCCTTCCCCGTGTCCCACCACCCCCAACCGTGTACCCGGAAGTGTGGTGCGCAGTCAGTCAGACACTTTCACAGTAACTTGTATACATGGGGATACATGTGAATACCGAACTACAATTGCTTGTGTTACAACTCCCTATGGGTCAGTGTTCCATAAGGTTGGGCTAGTCCCAACTGTAATGCATGATATTATTCTGGGAAGGGATTTTCCATATTTTTGGAAATTATGGGAAAGCAAGTTGGTGACTACAGAGAGAACCATTTGAAGTTCCCCTACAAGAAGCTGTAGTTGGGGTTTCTTCAGAGAGGCCCACTCCATTTCCATTTTCTGTTATGGCAGGGGACTTAGAGGAGCCAGCCTCAGAGACTGAAAATGAAGGGGACACACAACAAACTATGTCTGACTTAGAGTTCAGAAACAACGACTTCCAGACTGAGCAGTTGAGGGGCCCTACACTTGCTCGAGCCAGGGAGAATGTAAAAGTAGTGAATGGTAGCTGTGGATCTGGCACATGGACACATTGTGGGTGGCCACTTGGGGATCCAGAAAACGACAGAAAGAATATTGCTGAGGTTTTTCTGGCCTGGCATGCATTGTGACGTAAAAGCTTATTGTGAGTCATGTCCTGAGTGTCAGGTATCTTCGCCTATGCCTCATATTTGTAGCCTCTTTGTACCCTTACTGATCATTGAAATACCTTTCGAATGCATTGGGATGGATTTGGTAGGTCCCTTAATATGGTCTTCACGGGGTAACCAGCACATTCTAGTCATAGTGGATTATGATACTCGTTATCCAGAGGCCATTCCTTTGCGCAGTACAGCATCTAAAACCATTGCAAAGGAATTAGTTCAGGTATTCAGTAGAGTGGGCGTTCCAAATGAAATACTTATAGACCAAGGGACACCATTTATGTCTAAAGTAATGAAGAAACTTTGTAGGTTGTTTAAGGTGCCACAGCTACGTACCTTAGTCTATCATCCCCAGACGGATGGTTTGGTTGAGAGATTCAATAAGACTCTGAAACAGATGTTTAAAGTGACTGTACCACCAGGCCCAGGCAGAAGCACTGGAGGCGGTCCGACCCACCCCCAGTGGGAAGAAACCCCGGCCCCTCCATGCAGTGACTCCATTAGATCTAATGGAACCCTATCATAGGGGGGTGGGGGTTTCCTCCCACTAAGGGTGCGCCGGCCCACCTCCAGTGCTTCAGCCTGGGCCTGGTGGTACAGTCACTTTAAGAAAGTAGTGGACAAGGATGGCAAAAATTTTTTTGCTTCTATATCTGTTGTTTGCTGTAAGAGAAGTACCACAGTCATCCACAGGGTTTTCACCTTTTGAGTTGGTGTATGGTAGACATCTAGAGGCTTATTAGATGTAGCTAAAGAAACCTGGAAAGGGTAGGTCACCCCCTACAGAAGTGCGATAGAACATATTTCATATGCAGGATAGGATTTCAGCAGTCATTCCAATTGTAAAAAAACACATGGGACGGGCTTAAGGAGCACAGAAGATGGTTTATGATAGGGGTGCTATGGTCCGTACGTTTTCCCCAGGGAATAGAGTAGTAATTCTTTTCCCTACAGTGGAGAGCAGATTCCTGGCCAAATGGCAGGGCCTATTTGAGATCATTGAAAAGATAGGGGGCGTTAATTATAAAGCTTTCCAGCCAGGTAAAAGAAAAACAGAACAGATTTACCATGTGAATCTGATCAAAAAGACCGTCAGGCCCTGGCTGCAGAGCTTAACTCATTCGTCTGTAATGAGTCAGTAATACCTGAGGTGAAGATAGAAGAGTCCCTATCTGATGGGCAAAAGAAAGAGGCTGGACAGTTGGTCCTTCATAACACAGATTTTTTTTCTGACAAACCAGGGCAGACTCCACTTATACAACATGACATTATAACTGAACCTGGAGTAAGGGTACAGGTAAAGCCCTATAGAATTCCAGAGGCCAGGCAGGAGGCAGTCTCAAAGGAAGTGAAAGAGATGCTGGAGTTAGGAGTCATTGAGGAATCTCATAGTGAATGGTTCAGCCCTATTGTGCTAATCCCAAAACCAGATGGTGCCATAAGATTTTGTAATGACTTTAGAAAACTAAACTCAGTATTCAAGTTTGATGCTTATTCAATGTCACGAGTGGATGAGCTCATAGACCAACTTGGCACAGCTAGGTACATGACAACTTTAGATCTGACAAAAGGGTATTAGCACATTTCCTTGACTCATGCTGCGTTTACACAGAACGATAATTCGCCCGATCGTATGATTAACGATTTCGAAGTAACAATTTTTTTTTTTTTATAACGATCAGCGTTTAGAATGATATATCATACGGAAAATTAGTTTCGCGATCGTTTTGCGATCGCTTAAGCCTATCTCGCACATAGGAAAAATCGGTGAACGACTGTTTACACGGAACGATCTGCGAATTTTTGGTGAACGACAAACGACGATTTTAGAACATGTCGTAAGATCAAAATTAACGATTTCTCGCTCGTCGCTTGATCGTTCGCTGCGTTTACACGTATGATTATAGTTCAAATTCGATCGTTATTGTGCAAATTCGCCCGATAATCGTTCCGTGTAAACGCAGCATAAGTCTGCCAAGGAAAAGACGGCATTTTTAACACCTGATGGTCTATTTCAATATGTAACTATGCCTTTTGGTTTACATGATTCTCCAGCGACGTTTCAGAGGTTAATGGATAGAGTGCTGAAACCACATAGGCAATATGCTTCACCCTATCTTGATCACATAGTGGTATATAGCCCCAACTGGCAAACACACCTATCAAAAGTTCAGGCCGTCATTGATAGTTTGAAAGAGGTGAGGCTGACTGCAAACCCTAAAAAATGTCACATTGTGCTAGAGGAAGCCAAATATTTGGTGTATATAATTAGAAAATTAATAAAAAACAGGTGAGGGCATTTCTGGGAATTACTGGGTATTATAGACGCTTCATACCCAATTTTGCAGCCATAGCAGGTCCCCTGACTGATCTCACCAGAAGAAAAGAGTCAGTGGTGATAAAGTGGAACCCTGAAGCAAAAAGAGCGTTCCGAACACTGAAAGCGTCTCTTTGTTCACAGTCGGTGTTGGTCACTCCAGACTTCAAAAAGGAATTTGTGGTAGAAACAGACGCTTCAGAGGCAGGAATAGGGGCGGTCTTTTCTTAAGTTAGGGATGGGGAGGAACATCCAGTGCTTTATTTAAGCAGAAAGTTAAATAAACATGAGAAAAACTGTGCAATTGTTGAAAAAGAATGCTTGGCCATCAAATGGGCTCTAGAATCCCTCAAATATTATCTGCTGGGAAGAAAATTCAGGCTAGTCACTGACTATGCCACCTTAAAGTGGATGAACCTGAATAAAGAAAGGAATAGCAGAGTAACTAGATGGTTCCTAGCTCTTCAGGCATACAAATTTAGGCTATGTTCACACTACGTAAAACAACGGCCGTAGTTTTCACCGCAAAACTACGGCCGTTGTTTTAAGGATGGTACGATACAGCAATTCGTACGAACTACGGTCGTACGATGCACACTGCATATAAGACTACGGCCGTAGTTCGTACGGACCCGTGAAAAATGAACATGACATTTATTTGCGGCCGGTAATGTTACAACTACGGACGTGGATTTCATTGCGGCCGCACACGTAAAATTTATTTTGGCCAAATTAAAGTTGATTTTAATGTAAAAAATTTACTGAGTGGTTTATCCGGCTAGTCGCAGTGTTTCAATTAAATGACATGTTTCAGCCCGATTAAAAACATGCTAGGAGGCAATATTAAACAATGGCCGTAGTTTCTCGACTAGCCCGTATGGTCATAATTCTACGGCCGATGTTTTGGCCTCAAAACAATGGCTGTTGAAAACAATGGCCGTTGTTTTACGTAGTGTGAACATAGCCTTACAGTAGAGCATAGGCCAGGAAGCCTACAAGGAAATGCTGATGCATTGTTCCGTGTGCATTGTCTAATAGTCCCAATGGCCTGAGCGGGGGGATGTGTGACACCTATGCAGGAACGGTTTTGGAGGAAAGCTTGTCTGTGTGAGAGATTGGTGTGAGTAGTAAAGGTTGATTAAGTGTTTTGTAAGCTAGTAGGGAGCACCTCTCCAGCTGATAGTCAGGATACCTGGATAAACCTGACTACGTGTCAGATTGCACCTATTTATGCTGTTGGCCTGATTTGGATGAACCAGATACGTGTCCTTTGACCCCAGCAAAGGTGATCCCAGTGACTTATATCACAATATGCACATATATATATATATATATATATATATATATACTGTATATATATATATATATATATATATATATATATATATATATATATATATATATACACACACACACATATATATATCTGTACAGTTGAGCTCCCACCGCATCTGCCACACTGCCAACAACAGTGTACATTTAGTGGTGGCAGTTTAAGGGTACGTTCACACTTACCGGATCCGCAGCTGTTTTTTTTGCTGCAAATCTGCAGCAGATCCGCAGCAGGTTTCATTTAAATAACTGATATCAAATCTGCACCATCAAATCTGCTGCAGATCTGCTGCGGATCCTGTAGGTGTGAACGCACCCTAACTTTCCCTGCATGCTTGCCAGCCCGGCATCCAGCAACAAGGCTACAATCCCCTCACTAGGCTTGTGAAAGAACAAGACAGACAATCTTAAAGTGACACTGTCACCCATTTTTTGCATTATGACTGCTCTACAGTGTAAAGGATCAATTTAGCCGTTTTCATACCACATTTTATATCATACTTCATGATGCTTGTTCCAGTAAAAAGTGATCTTTTATCATCTGGGATTGGGATTGCTAGGCGGGGCTTCACGGCCGAAGCGCCACTTAGCCATGCCCCCAGCCCCAATTAGCCACACCCCCTCTGTGACATCATCACCACATAGGCCTTGCCCCCTCAGCGGCCATTGGTGTGGGCTAATCTAGTGGGGGTGGGGCCTAGACCTTTATGCCGTCCCTTCCAATGGCTGCCGAGGGGGCGGGGACTATGTGGCGATGATGTCACCGAGGGGGCATGGCTAAGTGGCACTTCGGCTGTGAAGCCCGCCCAGGTATCCCAGATGATAAAAGATCACTTTTTAATGGAACAAGCATCATGACGTATGATATAAAATACATGGCAATCCTGCTGCGGGTATATCATCTCATTGAAAATTACAGTTTGGTATCCACAGCGGATTTCGCTGCGAACTTGCACCGTGAAATCTAGCTTAAATGTATTCTTATGATCTCAGCATTTTTTTATATGGATGTGATGTTATAATACTTTAAAGATACTTTAAACATGCACCTGACCCCTTCTCATCTTGGAAGGTAACTTTTGAGATTGCCAGAGGGTTTTTTCTATTAAACATCCGAGGGGACAGTGCTTAGAGTTGTGCTGCTGTGAGACCTCTGCATTCTGCATATGAGGACACAGAAAATCATATTTCAAACACGCCTTACAAAATGTAAGCACCTTTCTGGTAGTAAGGTCCAAAATATCCGCTACGATTCTCAGGTCGCTAGTCCATCACCGCTGGAATATTGGGTGAGGCCTTCCCAGGTGAAAAAGTGTATTGTCACAGGAAGGTTGGTCTAAAAATTGTTGACCAGACTGATCTTGTTTGTGACCTATAGTGTTCCAAGACCTCCACACTGATATGAACAGAGGATTCGCTCTCTGAGCTTCCAAGAGGGAAGAATCTGGCGAATGGAGCAGGGTTTGAGGTGAAAGATTTCCTATTAGGTATGTTTCTAATAGCATTAGGGAGTATTCCATTAAATTTGGGTTGTAAGAGTATTATATGTAATCTATTTTATCTAGGTAATTCTAGGTCTCTTGACTTGCTTTATGAACGTTCTAATTAGGGATGAGCGAACCTAACCGTTACGAACCAGAATCGTTACGAATTTTTCAAAAAGTTTGTAAAGAAGTTCGTTAAAATCGCAACGGCGTCGCAAAACTGTACTTTTGCTACAAGGGATTATTACTCCTATAAACCTTTGTATCCTGTTATTATGTGAATATCAAGGTGTGTGACGTCACTCCAGGAACAGGAAGTGCCTGAGCGTCCATGCTCTTTCTCATTGTGTGTCTAGACTGCAGAGAGAGAGGAGGTGTACGTTAGGCAGAGAGGGAAAACACATAGATTACATATCAAAACAACTGGATAAGTACAGGGAGAGATAGAGAAGGAGTATATATTGTTTGTGAGAGAAGCCGGAGAGAGGAAGATAAAAAAAAAAATTGCAAGATACAGGGAAAGCTTGATAAGCTCATACATAGTGAAAGAGGCTGAGAAATCAAGAGTTAGGTAGAGAGAGGGAGAGATAGCCATCTAACTCAAAAATCGTGATATCTAGGGAGAGATAGGGAGATAAAAAAAAAGAAATAGGGAGAGAAAAGTGAGAAGAGTCACTCAGGAGTCAGGACACGTAGCATTGAACCAGCTACTGTTCCGTGACAGAGAGGAGACTCTAGACGTTTGTTTGTTTGTGATCAGCTGTTGTAGGTGACGCTAAGTTAGCGCCTCCCAAAAGCTGTCTGTTTGTGCTCTGCTGGTTGCCGTTAACCCTGGCTAGCTGCCAGCAACCAAAAAAGTTTAAAAAAAACTAAATTTTTTTTTTTTTAAATTGGTTTGTTATCAGCTGTTCTAGGTGACGCTAAGTCAGCGCCTCACAAAAGCTGTCCGTTTGTGCTCTGCTGGTTGCCGTCAAACCCCTCTAGCCACCCGCAACCAAAAAAGTAAAAAAAAAAACCTTCAAAAAAAGTTAAAAAAAGTTGGTTCGTTTGTTTGTTTGTGATCAGCTGTTCTATTTGAGGCGAAGTCAGCGCCCCACAAATGCTGTCCGTTTGTGCTCTGCTGGTTGCCGTCAAACCCCTCTAGCCACCCGCAACCAAAAAAGTTAAAAAAAAAAAAACCTTTAAAAAAAAAATAAAAAAAAGTTGGTTTGTTTGTTTGTTTGTTTGTGATCAGCTGTTCTATTTGAGGCGAAGTCAGGGCCTCACAAAAGCTGTCCGTTTGTGCTCTGCTGGTTGCCGTCAAACCCCTCTAGCCACCCGCAACCAAAAAAGTAAAAAAAAAACCTTCAAAAAAAATAAAAAAAAGTTTGTTTGTTTGTGATCAGCTGTTCTATTTGAGGCGAAGTCAGCGCCCCACAAAAGCTGTGCTCTGCTGGTTGGCGTCAAACCCCTCTAGCCACCCGCAACCAAAAAAGTAAAAAAAAAATAAAAAATTTTTTTTTTGGGATAACCTGTAAATTTCTGCTTTGCTGGGTGCCTCCAACCCACAAAGCAATAGTCACTGAAAATTTGTGCCTTCTGCCCAAAAATTATTTCATTTTCAAAATTTACACCAACCAAAGAACTATGTCCAAGCGTCCTACTTCCAGCACTTCCCAGGCAAGGACTGCAACGGCAGGCGGTGAGGGTGGGAGAAGTGGCAGCACCAGGCCCGGCGGCAGCCGGGGCAACAGGCATGGCAGCAGGGTGCAGCTACCCCAGACACCCAGTGGTTCTGTAAGAACCACACAGCCAGCGGTTCTAGATTGGCTTACCCAGTCCTCCACTTCCACCGCCCAAAGCTCCCAAACAAGGTCGGCTGGATCATCCGACACCACCCTTACATGGGAGGGTCAGCGACAGTCCTCTGCCCCGTCCCCTGTTATTACTATTCCACCCACCTCTGGGGCACCTTCTGCCAGGGAACTGTTGGCAAATCTTGATCTGCCTTTGGATTCTCTACCACATTTTAGTGATGATGAGGAGGAGAATGAGGTAGTCCACCAAAGGCAGCAGGTGGAACGTGCAGATACTGCAGAGGAGTTGGTGGCTGTAAGCCAGGGAGGGGCATCCAGTGCTACACCTGAGATCCTGTCCCAGCCACTGGAGGACAGTAGCAGTGGTGGTGATGATGATGTCGCCGATCGGACGTGGCGCCCCCAAGCACCATTATCCTCAGTGTCATCAGGGGAGGAAAGTGAGGTGCTACCGAAGCAGCAACATCCCACTGCTGCAAGGAAGCGAGGCACAAGAGGGAGGGGTAGAAGACAACCTACCAGGCAGAGTCACTTACCTCCAAGCCTGGCAGTTCTTTCGGCTGGGGACAGATAAGCACATCGCTCTGTGCCTGCTGTGCAACGAGAGGGTCAGTCGTGGCAGGGGTGATAATCTTGGGACAACATCCATGAGGAAGCACATGGAAAGGCAACACCACCAGGCCTGGAAAAAACGTGACCCCAATACCACCTCCTGTCAGGATGCACCATACACTGCAGATCCCATCATGCAGCATCCTGTCACTGCAACTCAGGCCTCTTCAGCCTCAGTTGCCAGCAGCAGCACAGTCTCACTGCCATGTACACCCCTAATGAGGCAGCAATCCCTGACCGAGTCCATGGGCAAACGCCAGGTGTACTCCAGCAGCCATCCCATGGCACAGAAACTGGCCGGACACCTGGTTAAGCTGCTGGTGCTTCAGTCCCTGTCATTTAATCTTGTGGACTCCCAGCCTTTCAGGGATTTTGTGGCGTGTGCGCACCCCAGATGGCGAGTCCCCAGCAGCCACTACTTCTCGAGCAAATCTGTCCCATCACTGCACAGTTATGTGAAGAGAAAGGTTGGCGTCTCATTGGGACTCTCGGTGTCCAAGACCGTGCACCTGAGTGCTGATGTCTGGTCCTCTAATTATGGGCAAGGCCAGTACATGGCAGTTACTGCCCATTGGGTCAACATTCTCCCAGGAGACCATCAGGAAGTTGGACCATTCTTGCCACTGCCACCTTCACGGTGCTTTAGGGGGCCAGCAGCGGGTAGCACAAGTTCTGCCTCCACCACCACTGCAGTCCAACCTGACCCAGTGTCTTACCACCGATGTCAGGCCCGCCGCTCTCAGGCTGTCCTCCATTTGGTGAGCCTGAGTCAACGAAGCCACAGTGGGCAGGAGCTCCTCCGGACCATTAGGGAGGAGATAGCTGAATGGCTGACCCCACGTCGACTAACGGTGGGAAGTGTCGTAGCGGACAACGGGAGGAACATTGTCTCTGCAGTTCAGTGGGGAGGGCTGACTCATACACCTTGTATGGCACAAGTGATCAACCTCATAGTGCACAGGTTTCTCCGATCAATTCATACACTACATGACCTTCTGAGGATGTCACGTAGAGTGTGCAAACATTTCAGCCACTCCTACGCTGCAAGGAACACCCTGCTCAGAATACAGAGACAGCGCGGTATGCCCCAACATCGGCTAATCTGCGACGTGCTTACCCGCTGGAATTCTGCCCTCCATAAGCTCGATCCACCTGTACAAGCAAAGGTCAGCCGTAACAGACTACCTCATGGGGCAATCAGGCAGCTTCACGCCACACTGCGACTTCCAAGTAACACACTGGCAGTTAATGCGGGAAGTATGCCAATTGTTGATCCCTTTTAAGGACGCGACTCTTTGTGAGCAGGCAGGACTATGGGATCAACGACATCATTCCACTCCTCCATGTTCTGGAAAGTGAGCTAAACAACATCATCAGCGAGGATTCCCAGGCCACAACTCCAAGGCTGAACAGAGCTGGATGAAGTGCAGATGGAGGTTGAGGAGGAGGAAGATGTCTACGCCCAGCCATTCCGCACACCGCCACCTGGCTTCTCTGCCTCTCCATCATAGGAGGAGATGGAGGATGAGGTGGTAGAGGAAGAATAGGAAGACCCCAGCAGACCCTGGAACTACACCGAGGACAGTGGAGAGGAGAGGCGGTCATTGTCCTTGGTGCAGATGGCAAGGTGTCTGCGGGAGTGTCTGCGGAATGATAGCCGGATTGTGGACATCCGCCAGAGGGACCAATACTGGCTGGCCACCCTGTTGGACCCTCGCTTCCGCCGCAAAAAGGCATAATTCTTCCCGCCATCACAGAGGGAGGCTAAACTGGTGTACTACAGGGACATGCTCACCAGTCACTTGGTCTCAACTTACCTGCCAGACCAGCCAGGTTCCCAGACAACATCCTCCTGGGGGGGAACCAGTGCGCTCCACTCCCACCACCACTAGTGGAGGCATCAGAAGTCGCTACAGCCTGCAAGCCCTCATGAGCGATTTCATGCAGCCAGCTGGTGAAGAAAGGAAACAGCACCGGACTCATGGCATGGACCAGCATGAGCTCAGCCACCAGGTCACTGCCTACCTTGATTCTACCCTGCCCCAAAGTGTCACCGACCCCTCCTCAAGTAGCCTCTCCTCGATAATACTGGCCTGGAATCAATCAACCGCTGCCTCCTCCTGCTGCTCAAGTAGTCTGTTTAAATTATACTGGCCTGTAATCGATCAACTGCTGCCTCATCCTCCTCAAGTAGCCTCTCCTCGATTATACTGGCTTGGAATCAATCAACTGCTGCCTCCTCCTGCTCTTTTAGTAGTCTCTTTTTAATTATACTGGCCTGTAATCGATCAACTGCTGCCTCATCCTCCTCAAGTAGCCTCTCCTCGATAATACTGGCCTGGAATCAATCAACTGCTGCCTCCTCCTGCTCTACTAGTAGTCTCTTTTTAATTAGACTGGCCTGTAATCGATCAACTGCTGCCTCATCCTCCTCGAGTAGCCTCTCCTCGATTATACTGACCTGGAATCAATCAACTGCTGCCTCCTCCTGCTCTTTTAGTAGTCTCTTTTTAATTATACTGGCCTGTAATCGATCAACTGCTGCCTCATCCTCCTCAAGTAGCCTCTCCTCGATAATACTGGCCTGGAATCAATCAACTGCTGCCTCCTCCTCATATAGCCTCTCCTCGATAATACTGGCCTGGAATCGATCAACTGCTGCCTGCTCCTCATCAAGTAGCCTCTCCTTGAAAATCCTGGCCTGGAATCGATCAACTGCTGCCTCCTGCTCCTGAAGTAGTCTGGTTTTAATAATACTGGCCTGGAATCGATCAACTGCTGCCTCCTCCTCATATAGCCTCTCCTCGATAATACTGGCCTGGAATCAATCAACTGCTGCCTCCTCCTCCTTAATTAGCCTCTCCTCCATAATACTGGCCTGGAATCAATCAACTGCTGCCTCATCTTCCTCAAGTAGCCTCTCCTCCATAATACTGGCCTGAAATCGATCAACTGCTGCCTCATCCTCCTCAAGTAGCCTCTCCTCAATAATACTGGCCTGGAATCGATCAACTGCTGCTGCCTCCTCCTCAAGTAGCCTCTCCTCAATAATACTGGACTGGAATCAATCAACTGCTGCCTCCTCCTGCTGCTCAACTTGTCTCTTCTCAACAATGCTGGACTGAGAGGCGAGCAATCTACTGCTGCCTCCTCCTAGTTCTCGACTTGTCTCTTCTCAACAATACTGGCCTGGGTGCAATCAAGTGCTGCCGCATCCTCCTTGTAAACTTTTTTTTTCAAATTTTTTTTTTTTACACTATTTTGGCACTTTGATTCACTATATTTTATTAATTTTATTCCTATTATTATTATTCTTTTTTTTAATTATTTTTTTTTTCTCATTATTTTTGGAATTTTTTTCCCCACTTGTTTTCATTGTAATATCAACTGCAACTAAACGAAACTATACCCTATCACACTCCCACTGCAATTATTCAGCCGTTAGAGCAAGGTTCGTTTTCGGTTCGGACCGATCCAAAATTCACGAAAGTTCGCCGGATCGAACCGAACCGAACTTTTCAAAAGTTCGCTCATCCCTAGTTCTAATCATTGCATACGGGTACAAACACACACACCGTATACGCAGCAGATACGCAGCAAATACGCAGCAGATCTGCAGCAGATTTGATGGTGCAGATTTGATGCTGTGTTCAATTATTTAAATTTAATCTGCTGCGTATTTGTTGCGTATTTGCTGCGTCTTTGCAGCGTTTAGCAGCAGTAAATACGCTGCGTATACGGTGTGTGTTTATACCCTTAAAACGTTTCTCATCCTTCGGGTGCAGGTGGAGTGGAAGAACATTAAACAAATATAACAAACAGAGGAAAGCTATAATTTTATATAGGTTTGCTCTGCCTATGACTGATAAAGTAAAGGAGTTCAAGGTATGGATGTCATCTTTAACCCCTTAAGGACAGAGCCTGAAATGGCCTTAATGACAGAGACAAATTTTATGAATATGACCAGTGTCACTTTAGTCATTAATACCTTCGGGATGCTTTTACCTATCCGGCTGATTCTGAGATTGTTTTCTCGTGACATATTGTACTTTACATTTCTGGTAAATTGGAGTCGATACTCATAACAAATCTTTATGAAAAAAACCCAAATAATGTGAAAAAATGTGAAAAAATGCATTTTTCCAACTTTGAAACTTTTTTGCGTATACAGAAAGTGGTTATACCACATAAATTATATATTAAATAGCATTAGCAACATGTCTACTTTATGTTGGCGGCATTTATTAAACTATTTTTCATTTTTTTTACACAATAGGGAGCTTAAAACATTAGCAGCAAATTTCCAAATTTTCAGTAAAATTTCAAAATCAGATATTTTTAGGGACCTGTTCAGGTTCAAAGTGTATTTGAGGGGCCTGTATGTTAGAAAGCCCCACAAAGCACCCCATTTCAGAAACTGCACCCCCCAAACTCTGCAAAAGCACATCCAGAAAGTGTTTTAACCCTTTAGGGGAGTCACAGAAATAAAAGCTAAGTGTGTAAGGAATTTGAAAATTTTAATTTTCTGTGCAGAGATTTTATTGTAATCCAATATTTTTCATAATTATAAACCTATTACCAGAGAAATGCACCCCAATAATTATTGCCCCGTTTCTGCAGTTTATAGAAATACCCCATATGTGACCCTATTGCGCTATTTGATGCAACCACAAGCCTCAGATATAAGGGAGCGCCTAGTGAATTTCAACGCCTCCGTTATATTTGGTCATTTTTGACTGTACCACTTCAGGTTGGCAGAGGCTCTGGGGTGTCAAAACCTAAAAAACACCCCTAAAGGGACACCATTTAGAAAACTACACCCCTCAAGGAATGTAACAAGGGGTGCGGTGAGCATCTGGACCCCACAGGTGCTTCACAGATTTTCCGAACAATATGGCGTGAAAAAAGAAAAATTTATTTTTTACACTAAAACGTTGTTCTAGCCTTCAATTTTTCATTTTCTTAAAGGGATAAGAGGCAAAAAAAGACAAAAAATGTGTAGCGCAGTTTCTCCCGAGTACAGAAATACCGCACATGTGGACATAAAGTGCCAAGGGGGCGCAGGAAGAGCCTCCAAAGGGAAGGAGCGCCAATTGGCTTTTGGAAGCTGAATTTCACTGAAAAGGATTTCAAGGGCCATGTCGCATTTACAGAGCCCTCGTGCTGCCAAGACACTGGAAACCCCCCACAAGTGATTCCATTCTGGAAACTACACCCCTCAAGGAATCTAACAAGGGGGGCAGTGAGCATATGGACCCCACTGGTGACGGGCACAAATGTGGAACAATGTGACGTGAAAGGGAAAAATTTCATTTTTTAACTTTCATGGCACAAATGTGCCCGTCATCAAGGGGTCCATATCCTCTTTTCCCCCCCTGTTAGATTCCTTGAGGGGTGCAGTTTCCAGAATGGGGTCACTTGTGGGGGGTTTCCAGTGTTTTGGCAGCACGAGGGCTCTGTAAATGCGACATGGCGTTCATCATCCATTCTAGCCAAATCCAACCTCCAAAATCAAAATGGCGCTCCTTCCCTTCGGAGGCTTGCCCTGCGCCCACATGGCGCTTTATGTCCACATGTGGGGTATTTACGGACTCGGGGGAAATTGCTCTACACATATTGCGTGTTTTTTTCTCTTTTAACCCCTTGTGAAAATGATAAATTCAAGGCTAAACCAACATTATAGTGTAAAAAATGTAATATTTCATTTTCACGCCACATTGTTCCACATTTGTGCCCGTCACCAGTGGGGTCCATATGCTCACTACACCCCTTGTTACATTCCTTGAGGGGTGCAGTTTCCATAATGGGGTCACTTGTGGGGGGTTTCAACTGTCTTGGCAACACAGAGGCCTTTTGAATGCAACATGGCCCCTCAAAATCCATTCCATCCAAATCCAGCCTTCAAAAACGAAATGGTGCTCCTTCCCTTCGGAGGCTTACCCTGCACCCGCATGGCGCTTTATGTCCACATGTGGGGTATTTACGGACTCGGAGGAAATTGCGCTACACATTTTGTTTTTTTTCTCCTCTTTTAACCCCTTGTGAAAATGATATATTCAAGGCTAAACCAACATTATAGTGTAAAAAATGTAATATTTCATTTTCACGCCACATTGTTCCACATTTGTGTCCGTCACCAGTGGGGTCCATATGCTCACTACACCCCTTGTTACATTCCTTGAGGGGTGCAGTTTCCATAATGGGGTCACTTGTGGGGGGTTTCAACTGTCTTGGCAACACAGGGGCCTTTTGAATGCAACATGGCCCCTCGAAATCCATTCCATCCAAATCCAGCCTTCAAAAACCAAATGGCGCTTCTTCCCTTCGGAGGCTTACCCTGCACCCGCATGGCGCTTTATGTCCACATGTGGGGTATTTCCGTACTCAGGGGAAATTGCTCTACACATTAAATGGTTTTTTTTATCTTTTAACCCCTTGTGAAAATGAAAAAACATGACAAGATTAATAATTTAGAGTAAAAATTTTACAAAAATTACACTAAATGTTGGTCTAGCCTTGATTTTTTTCCATTTCCACAAGGGGTTAAAAAAGAAAATGAACACAAAACGTGTAGGGTAGTGTCCCCTGAGTACGAAAATACCCCACATGTGGGCATAATGTGCCATATGGGCACAGGGCAAGTCACCAAAGGGACAGAGCGCCATTTAGAGGCTGGAATGGAGGATGGAGGCCATGTCGCAATTACAAAGCTCCTGTGCTGCCAGGACAGTAGAAACCCCCCACAAGTGACCCCATTCTGGAAACTACACCCCATAAGGAATCTAACAAGGGGTGCAGTGAGCATATGGACCCCACTGGTGACGGGCACTTACGTAGAACATGTGCCGAGAAAATAAAAAATACAATTTTTTTCATTTTCACGTCCCAAATGTGGCCGTCACCAGGGGGCCATATCCCAGCTGCCCCCCTTCTTAGATTCCTTATGGGGTGTAGTTTCCAGAATGGGGTCACTTGTGGGGGGTTTCTACTGTCCTGGCCGCACAGAGGCTTTGTAATTGCATCATGGCATCCTCTAATGGGAATGTCGGCCATACCTACTTAGCTGGGGAAAAAGGGACAATTCTAATTTATTTGGGGGTATTAGGCCAATTATTAGTTTATAAGGTTGGAAATGACAGGTGTCCATCAAATTCAATCTGTGTTGATCCAGAGGAAGGCAAAAACCCCTCGTGAGGCAGACGACAGTAGCCTCATCACAGGGAAAAATTCCTTCCCGACTCCATAATGGCGATCAGAATAATCCCTGGATCAACGTGACCCCTGAAATAGGAATAAGGGACAGAATTTAGATAATGTAGAACCCCAGTGACGTGTGGTGCGCCTTGAAGCGATCCAGTATGCAGAGGCCGGGGGGATCAGGACAGGTGTCACACTGGAAAATGGTGTCCTTCCTGATCCCCCTGTTACTCCACACTATGCACTTCTTCTGGGGTCTCCTGTTCTCCAGTGTGGGGGACGTCACCTGGAAAATGTTGTCCTGGTGCGATACGGGGTCCTTCATATCCAGAAGTGCTGGGTCCACTCCATGGCTGCTAAATATTAGGGCGCTATTACTACTGATATGTTTGGATCGTGCCGCAAGCTACAGGGCAGCGAGGGACCAGAAGAGGGGGGTGCTGGTATAAAAGTTATCCCCGTACAGGTGGTGACCTTTATCCAGCAGTGGGAAGATCAGTTCCCGGACGTCCTTCCCACTAACTCCAAGGATGGGGGGGAGGGGGCATCTGGGGGCTGGATTCGGGTGTCCCTTCCTACATACACTCTAAGGGTACATGCACACTGCGGAATCGCGACAGATAACCCTTCGTGCATTCCGCAGTTGGCACCCGCCGGCGGACTGATGCAGGCGCACGTCTCCACACGTGTCATAGACTCCATTCTATGCACGGGCGGATTCCGCTCTCCGTCCAACGTGTTCATTCTTTGGATGGACGACGGATTCCGCCCGTGCATAGAATGGAGTCTATGACACGGGTAGAGACATGCGCCTCCATCAGTCCGCCGGTGGGTGCCAGCTGCGGAATGCACAAAGGGTTATCCTTCGCCATTCCGCAGTGTGCACGTACCCGAAATCTGTAAGTGTACCCTGAGGTACGCTCACAGAGTTAGTAGAATTTCACACCATACCGTGATCTCTTATTGGGACGGTACTGGCGGAAAAGACGTGTCTGGGGGGCAGCGTACGCTACGTTACCCCCAGACACGTCACTGGATGATGAGGATGAATGGAGGAAAGAAGGACCCCCCCCATTCATCCTCACTGGCTGTTTCGGTGTCGGAGGCAATAATAACGTATCCCTCTGACGCTGAAAACACCCTGGGGGCCATTTGTATACGGGGATTGGTATATGGGGTATGTAGTGGTGTAGTGTCAAACTTTATTCAATGTAGTGTGGTGTAATGTAGTGTTTTTTTACGTGTTTTTTTACAGTAAGTATAAAAAAAACCTACGCCAACAAAGGAGTTGCTGATAAATGTCGCACTTATGTCCGGCACTTATAAGCAGACCGTGGCAGTAGGATATAGAAAAAAAACACCCTACGCCAAAAAGGAGGAGTTGCTGATTAGCAGCGCACTTTCGTGCGATGCTGATCAACACTCAGCGGCGATAGGGTGCGGAAAATAGAAAAAAAAAAATTTGGAAAAAAAAAAAAAAACTTTTTCTACATTCTGAATATCCCTGTAGCTGCTGATAAGTGTATTACACATATCAGCCGCTAGGGGGCAGCAGAGCGCAAAATCCGGAAAATGACGAGGCTGGAGCCGAAAATAGCCGAGAGAAGACGACGGGGACCGCCGGAAAGACCCGAAGACCGAACGGAATGACGGAGGACGCCGCGAACCCGGAAGACGCCGATCAGGAGCCCGGGACAGGTGAGTAATGTACAAATACCTGCTCTGGACCCCTCGGCTACCTAGCTGAGGGGTCCAGGGCAGGTATTTACTATATTGTGGGACTCTGATCGCCGTGCCACCGGCCCGATCGCCGTGAACGGCCGGCCGGCCGTTCACGGCGATCGGGCCGGTGGCACGGCGATCAACATTACTTTTTACAGTAATGGCGGTCGGTGCCGTCCTCGGACAGCACCGACCGCCATTTTTTTCCGGGTCATCGGGTCACCGATGACCCGGAAAGGTTCCGATCGCCGCTATTGGCTGATCTGAATTGATCAGCCTATAGCGGCGATCGTAAGCACGGGGGGTGTTAACCACCCCCCGTGCCGTGAAGCTAAGATGGCCTGCTATGATTTATAGCAGGCCATCTTCCCCGACCGCTGTGTGTGAACACGCAGCGATCGGGGAAACATCGGGCGTACCCATACGCCCGTTTGCGTTAAAGCCCAGGCAACGGGGGCGTATGGGTACGCCCGATGTCGTTAAGGGGTTAAAGGATATTAGGTATGCCTGGATGTTCAGAGAATATAATTTGGAAGGGGATCTAGAAATTAGAACTCCTAAGTATGTGATTGAGTAGTAACATTCTCTGGATTTCATTTGTGTATCAACTTTAAGTGGCTGGATAAAAGTCTGTCAATTCTATTTCGTACTTTTGGTCTTAGTTAAACTTGTAGGGTTTGTCAAGGTTTTTTTTTTCTTCGCAAATACATTAATTTGGGAAATGTGCCTCCTCCTGCTATGCTGCTCTTTTCCCCCCATTGTTGACAGCCTGTTGTCTAGGTTGTCAACCACCACTCTTCTCTAAAAGTAGTGGGCTGGCTGGTGTTTGTATATATAGCTATTATGTAAATGTATATATCTATGGCGGCAAATGTGCAGAAAAATCTACACCTTTTCTGTGGTGCAAACCCACAGATACCTGTAATATTTGTGAATGTACTGTAACTCAGTGGTAGCTTTTGATATTGTATTTAGGAGCAGAACAGTTATGCAATAAAATATATAAAATATTTGCCTCCAGTCAGTTTTTGGAAAAATCTGCTGTCAGTATCATAGATAAAATGATAAAATGGCAAGATAAATGTTTGAACAAATTGTACAATATTTGTGTTAGGATCCGGACAGCAGGACAAGACAAGACAGTGAGCCCTAAGCTCAGCCCCGCCCACTGTCCTCTACCTACTTGCCACAATCCGCCCTAAGATGGCGGCGAGCAACTTGGCGGCGGTCCCTGCACTGGCTAGGGGGGACACAAAGACAAGACAAACAGACAGACAGACAAACACAATGAAGAATAGTTAACAGTCCGGGTCACAACAATCGGGCAGCAAAAGTACAAAACCAATATCCAATAAACGTAGTCAAAGTCCAGGCAATATGGTCAAGGGCAGGCGGCAAGCAAGGGAAGTCAAGGAATAAGGCAAAGATCAGGAATAGCAAATACACAGAAGATACAAGCAGGCAGAGACTAAGTCAATAACCAGCAATGATATCCAAGACTGAGGTAGTTATATAGGAGGCCAGGGTTCTGATCCAGAACATAATTGGACCATCCCCCTGATCTCCAAGCACAGACACCTGAGAACAAAACGGATCCACTGGCAGGAAGACCTGTCAGTCACAGCAGAACCAAAACACAGATTAACCCTGACATGGCCAGACAGAACTCAGCAGGTGAAGTCGGGTGTGTCTCCCAAAGAGAGCAAATAAACCAGTGTTCAGACACAGCAAAACAAAACACAGAACAGAATAAGAGAATATCAGCGCCTTCTCGGCCGCACAGCACGAGCAGAGGGACGCATAACGCTCCGCAAAGATACCATCCTGACAGTACCCCCCCTTTTATGAGGGGCCTCAGGACCCTCACAGGACTCAACCTCACTTAGAAGATTGCCATCTGACTCCCATTCATCAGAAGACGAGTCCATGGCATGGAGAACAGGCTTACTGACAGGACGAGCAGAAGAACATGATAAATTTACATCAGATACAGGCAAATCAGGTACAACAGAACTAGAAATATTAATTTCGCCGGAGGGTACCTGTGCGCCCAAGTGACCTTCCTGGGAGTCACCTGGACGCCGATGATCTGGGTGCAGGTTTTCTTGCTGCTTGGGACGCTTGTGGCAGAAACTGATGAAATGGCCACTGTCACCACAGTAGTAACATAGACCATTGTGTCTCCGGTGTTCTCGCCTGGTCTTGGCGTCTAATAGTCCCAGCTGCATGGGCTCATCCTCAGGAATAGTAGGGGTAACAAGAGGGGTTTTGACAGAATAGGAGACAGATTGTTTAGAAGGGTCAGAGCCTACTTTCTCCCTATGTCTGTCACGGAGCCTACGGTCTATGCGAATAGCCAAATTCATGGCCTGCTTAAGGGTGGAAGGTTCTGGATGTCCTGTCCAGGCATCCTTAATGCCATCAGACAACCCCTGCTTAAACTTGCATCTAAGTGCAGGATCATTCCATCCGGATGGAACGCACCACTGGCGGAACTCAGCACAATACTCCTCCACCGGTCGCTTGCCCTGTCTCAAAGTAGTCAACTGCCTCTCAGCTGCTGCTGCCCTGTCAGGGTCATCATAGAGTAACTCCAATGCAGAGAAAAACTGATCCACAGAAGATAACTCAGTGGCATCTGGAGGCAAAGAAAAAGCCCACTCCTGCGGAGGTCCTTGTAAGAGTGACATAATGATGCCCACTCTCTGGCTCTCATCCCCAGAGGACCGGGGACAAAGTCTGAAAAACAACTTACATCCCTCTCTAAAGATTCGAAAGGCCTTTCTTTCGCCTTTGAACCTATCAGGAAGCTGCACTGGAGGTTCTGGGGGAGCAGCAGCAGATAGCATGGCATTTTGGCCCAGGAAAGACTCTACCTGCTGCACCCGTTGCGTAAGGTCCAGAACAAGCTGGTTGAGACTTTGCATTTGCTCAACCAGAGCTTTCATGGGGTCCATAGCAAGGTGGAGAGAGAGAAAAAAAAAAAAAAAGAAAAAGTATGGCTGGTTATTCTGTTAGGATCCGGACAGCAGGACAAGACAAGACAGTGAGCCCTAAGCTCAGCCCCGCCCACTGTCCTCTACCTACTTGCCACAATCCGCCCTAAGATGGCGGCGAGCAACTTGGCGGCGGTCCCTGCACTGGCTAGGTGGGACACAAAGACAAGACAAACAGACAGACAGACAAACACAATGAAGAATAGTTAACAGTCCGGGTCACAACAATCGGGCAGCAAAAGTACAAAACCAATATCCAATAAACGTAGTCAAAGTCCAGGCAATATGGTCAAGGGCAGGCGGCAAGCAAGGGAAGTCAAGGAATAAGGCAAAGATCAGGAATAGCAAATACACAGAAGATACAAGCAGGCAGAGACTAAGTCAATAACCAGCAATGATATCCAAGACTGAGGTAGTTATATAGGAGGCCAGGGTTCTGATCCAGAACATAATTGGACCATCCCCCTGATCTCCAAGCACAGACACCTGAGAACAAAACGGATCCACTGGCAGGAAGACCTGTCAGTCACAGCAGAACCAAAACACAGATTAACCCTGACATGGCCAGACAGAACTCAGCAGGTGAAGTCGGGTGTGTCTCCCAAAGAGAGCAAATAAACCAGTGTTCAGACACAGCAAAACAAAACACAGAACAGAATAAGAGAATATCAGCGCCTTCTCGGCCGCACAGCACGAGCAGAGGGACGCATAACGCTCCGCAAAGATACCATCCTGACAATTTGTGTCTATGTCTATTTAGATTTCATAGAAAGAAGATCTCGAGAGATTTTTAAAACTAGTATGTGCCTGTGGCTTCATATCCTGAGCAAAGTGTTTAAATAAATGACCATTCAACAACTTCCAATGATCATCGCAATAGTTAGACTATTACAGTTAAGACTAGACAAAAGAGCTGACTAAAATGTCAAAAAAAACAATCTGCAGCTGGGAATTTCACATCTGGATTTTACTGCTGCCAACATGATTCGGGAAGTAGTCTGCTTTTGAGGTTCAACCAAGGAAGAGGTGGAGTTCGACATGCAGAGTCTATACCACAACTAAGAAGAAGTGTAAAAAAGCCTCATGCCAACATAAATAATGATATTTTGTTGGTTGATCAACAGTGATTTGAGATAAGTTTTATATTATAGATAACAAAATGTGACGGCAAAGAAATAAAGAAATAATGCTTTTAAACCCATTGTACCCACTTTTTGGTACATTAGTCACTGACATTTATAGTTATTTGTACATTATGTTATAAAAAGGGACTTTCTTAATACTATATCATGTATAGAGTCTTGGTGTAGTCTTACCTGGTTGTGCCCTAAACATGGAAGCCTAGAGATGGAAGCAAAAGCTGTTAAACTGTAGTTATGCTGGAACAACACACAGCAGTGATTTGGAAAGCTGCCACTGCAGTTTTTGTGCCAAACCCAGAAGATCATCCAACAGGAAAGAGAAGTACAAATTCTCCCTTTGTATTTTCCATTCCATTTGAATCCACTTCTGGCTTTGGCACAAAAACTGCAGTGGCAGTTTTCCCCAAAACTGCTGTGTGATTCCAGCTCTTAGGGTGGTATTACACGGAACGATAATCGGCCGAATTGGCCCGATTCGGCCGATTATCGCTCCGTGTAATAAATGTAACGATCAGCCGATGACAACGATCATCGGCTGATCGTTGATATAGGTTAGAACCTATTTTTGTCGGCCGCCGACTGCGCACCGCTGCGTGTAATAGCGTGCGTGGCCGGCGACTAACGATATACATTACCCATCCACGTTCCAGGCCTGCTCCTGCCGTCCGCTTCTCCCTGCGTCCCGCGCGCGCTCTAGCGTCACAGAGGCCTGTCAGCTGATAGGCCGCTCAGCCAATCACAGGCCGCGGCGGTCCTGGCCTGTGATTGGCTGAGCGGCCTACCAGCTGACAGGCTGCTGTGACGCTAGAGAGCGCGCGGGACCCCCGGGAGAAGCGGACGCAGGAGCAGCCCTGGAACGTAGATGGGTAATGTATGCCAGTTTAGCAAGGGCTGCAAGGACATCGGTAACGATGTCCTTGCAGCTCTTGTCAAACGATTATCGGGCCGTGTAATAGGTCCAGTAAACGAGCAACGATCTAGCAGATCGCTGCTCGTTTACAGGTATTATCGGGCCCTGCTCGGCCCGTGTAATACCACCCTTAGGGTAGCTTCACACGTATCGTATTGCAGCAGCAGATCCGCGGCAGATTTGACTAAATGAATGAACACAGCATTAAATCCGCACTGTCAAATCTGCTGCGGATCTGCAGCAGATTTGATGGTGCAGATTTGATGCTGTGTTCATTCATTTAGTCAAATCTGCTGCGGATCTGCAGCAGAAAATCCGCTGCGATACGGTACGTGTGAAGCTACCCTAAGGATAAAAAACATGATTATACGTCATTCAACTCTCCTGGTTTAATTTAACTGTTAGCATCACCTGTAAGATGACAGCTTCAGTGCTTTATAAAAAAAAAAACACAACCTTTAGGATAAAAACCTTGATTATACAGCAGTCATGCAACTTTTCATGGTTCAATTTAACCCTGGGAAGAAACTGTCAGGTTAATTTTCCTATAGAAAAATTAAATGTGGTCAAATATACAAAGTCTGGCCCTTCTCAGGGTATGACCAGTGGTAGCGGCAGAATTAGTAGTGAAGGTGGGAGGGGCGAAGGCACAAGTGGTAATGGTGGTGCTGTTAGCAGCAGGTGTGCCAACTAGCCAGTAGCCAAACTCATAGCCATCAATTGGTGATATCCATCAACTGACTGTTCTAGGCCCTACTGTGCCGAAGAGAGTACTGGTTCTGCTAATGCTTTCACTGTCAACTAGCTGTTCTAGGCACTAATTTGTCCAAGTGAGTGCTGCTAGGGCTACTGCTTCCACTGTCAGCTGGTTATTTTAGGCCCTACTGGGTCGAAGAGAGTGCCGCTACTGCTTTTACTTTCAACACTACTGGGTCCAAATGAGTGCTGCTGGGGCTACTGCTTCCACCATCAACTGGCCGCTCTAGGTCCTACTGGCTCAGAGAGAGTTCTGCTTCTGCATCCACCATCAACTGGCTGTTCTAGGCTCTACTAGTTTAAAGAGAGTGCTGCTTCTGCATCCACCATCAACTGGCTGTTCTAGGCTCTACTGGTTTAAAGAGAGTGCTGCTTCTGCTTCCATCAACAACTGGCTGTTCTAGGCTCTACTGGTTTAAAGAGAGTGCTGCTTCTGCTTCCATCAACAACTGGCTGTTGCTGCTGGTGTCACCATGTTCAACCTTCTGTCCTAGGTCCTGTGGGGTCACGTACACTGTGACTAATGCTGCCAAACCTGTTACAGGGAAAGTAAGGTCTAAATAAATCATACACCCGTTTGTCACAGGAGGTCACTGAGACCACTGTTATCACTACTTAATGATTCTTGCAGTAATACTCTCTAAGGGTTTATTCACATGGTAATAAAAAAAAACATGTTTTTTTGCCCGTTTTTTGATGAATTTTTTGTCTCAGTTTTCCTGCAAAAGCACTTTTTAATAACTGGAACAAGCATAAACACTTCTAAGAAGTGACATGTCTTTTTATTTTAAGCACAGCTTGCAAACTTGCATTTTGGACAATTCCCCCATTGAAATGAATGGGACATAAAAATAGCTTTTGTGAGCTTGTGTGACTTTGAAGTGGTTTTGCGGCATTAGAGCCCATATAGTCCTACTGTTGTAGCTGCAGTCGTTTAGCTGTTTTAATGCGTATCATTTAAGGTTCGATTTGGACAAACCTGAACTTAGTGGCAAAGGTTGGTGAACCTGCCGAACAAAATGTTTCTAAAGATCTAAAGATCATCCTTATATCCCTAAAGTTCACTCACCTCCTATGATGACTTAACCCCTTCAGGATCAAGCTAATTTTCATTTTTGTTGTTCATTTAGTTTTCTCCTCCTCACGTTTAAAAGGCCGTAGCATTTCCTTTTTGTCACCTACAGGCCCACACGAACCCTTATTTTTTTGCGATGACACACCTAATTTTTCCATAAAATATGCCGCTAAACCTGAAAAAAATATTTGTGCAGTGAAATTGAAAACAAAACACTTTTTTTTTACATTGTTTGTCCTATGGTAAAACTCATGTTATCTATGTTCCTCAAGTCAGTACGATTCCAATGATATGTAACTTGTGTAACTTTTATTTTATTTGATGGCTTTTAAAAATTTTTAAACCTTTTTAAAAATCTAAATGCTCCTTAAAATTGCTCTATTTCCAGGCTTATAACGCGTTTATCCTTTGGTCTATGGGGCTGGTTGAGATGTCATTTTTTGCGCCATGATGTGTACCTTCAACCGGACCTTGCATATATGTGACTTTTTGATCGCTTTTTATTACATTTTTTCTTGATTTGATGCGAACAAAAATGAGCAATTTTGCTGTTTGGCGGATTTTTGCGCTTGCGCCATTTACCGTGCAAGATCAGGAATGTGATAATTTCATAGTTCGGGCGATTACACAGGCGGCGAAACCAAATATGTTTGTTTATTTATTTATTTTTATTTATAAAATGGGAAAGAGGGGTTGATTTCAATTTTTATTAGGGGAGGTTTTATTTTATTAATTTATTTTTATTAATTTTTTTACACAGTAATTAGAAGTCCCCTGAGGGGCTTCTATATTCACAACATTGATCTCCCATTGAGACCACAATCTATATTCACCTATCCATATGTTGGAGGAAAACTAATGATGTGACAGCATAATAAGGCACTTTTCCACTATCCTGTGGATATTCAATAATTAATTTTAACTTAGAATATCCCTTTAAAAAGGACTGTTAACCCTTTGCAACATGTCAAAGAACTTCAACATTTTACATAACAGTAGTAATAGGAGAAATGCAGTAACAAACTTTTGTGTGGAAGAAAAGGTAAATCTACATTACTCTGATGAATCAAGAAAAATTTTGATTAGAAATTGAAGACTGCTATAGCATAGACTGCTATAGTCAAAAATTTGTTCCATAGGTTGCCATTTGCCTGCCCAATGTTTCCGGCCCATTCATCATTTTTTGTAGATCTGATACAGGCAGAATTGTTAATTTCTGTATTAGTTGCTCATTGTGTTCCCTTTATTATGGCTCCTGGTTGTCTTAGGTTAGATTTTAGTGTACTAGACTTCTTATCTGTCTAGGGCCATATGTACAGTATACCGAGTCTGTTTTGTAATCCTGAATGTTCAGTAAGCGTTTCTAGAGGCGGGCGGGCCGGCCAACCGCACGGGGCGCCGACAGCTACGGGGCGCTGGTGGCACCCCCCAGACTCCACTTAGCTGCGCGCACCCCCGGCCGGCCGCCCGCCTGCTAGGTCGCTGGCCCCATCACCTGGCAAGGCTGCCCTCTGCCCCGGACCGCCAGTAGCTCCGCCCCCGGACCGCCGTAGCTCCGTCCCCGGACCGCATGGACCTCCGGACTGACCGTAGCTCCGCCCCTATGGGGGGGCAGCACAGGGAGGATTATTACAATGGGGACAGCACAGGGGGGATTACAGGGGGTGGTCACCCAGCTTTTCCAGCATCCTGTATGTCAGTGTAATGGAGGTCACCCAGCTCTCCCAGTATCCTGTATGTCAGTATAATCGAGGTCACCCAGCTTTCCCAGCATCCTGTATGTCAGTGTAATGGAGGTCACCCAGCTCTCCTAGTATACTGTATGTCAGTGTGATGGAGGTCACCCAGCTTTCCCAGTATCCTGTATGTCAGTGTAATGGAGGTCACACAGCTTTCCCAGCATCCTGTATGTCAGTGTGATGGAGGTCACACAGCTTTCCCAGTATCCTGTATGTCAGTGTGATGGAGGTCACCCAGCTTTCCCAGTATCCTGTATGTCAGTGTAATGGAGGTCACACAGCTTTCCCAGCATCCTGTATGTCAGTGTAATGGAGGTCACCCAGCTCTCCCAGTATCCTGTATGTCAGTGTGATGAAGTCCACCCAGCTCTCCCAGTATCCTGTATGTCAGTGTAATGGAGGTCACACAGCTTTCCCAGCATCCTGTATGTCAGTGTAATGGAGGTCACACAGCGCTCCCAGCATCCTGTATGTCAGTGTAATGGAGGTCACCCAGCTCTCCCAGTATCCTGTATGTCAGTGTATAATTGAGGTCACCCAGCTCTCCCAGCATCCTGTATGTCAGTGTAATGGAGGTCACACAGCATTTCCAGCATCCTGTATGTCAGTGTAATGGAAGTCATCCAGCTCTCCCAGCATCCTGTATGTCAGTGTAATGGAGGTCATCCAGCTCTCCCAGCATCCTGTATGTCAGTGTGATGGAGGTCACCCAGCTCTCCCAGTATTCTGTATGTCAGTGTGATGGAGGTCACACAGCTTTCCCAGCATCCTGTATGTCAGTGTGATGGAGGTCACACAGCTTTCCCAGCATCCTGTATGTCAGTGTGATGGAGGTCACACAGCTTTCCCAGCATCCTGTATGTCAGTGTGATGGAGGTCACCAAACTCTCCCAGCATCCTGTATGTCAGTGTAATAGAGGTCACACCTTGCAGACTTTACTGGACCAAGCAGCAGAATTACTATAGTTTAGGAGCCTAAAGGAGGGAAAAGGGGAAGGAAGTTGCTGGATAAGTGCGGAGGCTGAGATGTCTGTCTGGCAGGTTCTGAAGAGACGAATTGTAGCTGCAAGAAACCGTCATGGTGGTCCGGGCCGGTTGGAGAGGAAAAGGAAAATGGTGCCACAGATCAAAGAGAACAAGAGAACGTCACCTGTGAGTCCCTGTGATGATTTTGTATTCGGTTGAACATTATCTCTTAGGGGTGTAACACCGATCTATGCCATAATACACACACTGCTTCTTCCTAATAACCCGAATCTTGATAAAGCCCCCCTTCCTTCTCCAGAGCTAAATTGAGTGAGGTTGCAGGGGGGGGGGGGGGGGGGCGGGGCGCTTTTATCAAGATTCACCCTGTTGCCAAAATGATCTAGAAACTGCCCTGTCAGTAAGCATTTGCTCTGCCTTGTTTCGGTAATATTTTCCAGTTGTGCTGAGTTATCCTAACTCTCGTCATCTAAGACACATTTTTTGTATTGAAAAACATTCTCTTAAAGCTTAGAGTTATTGGCTTTGATATATTGTAAGGCCCGTTCTTCATTAGCCTGTAGGAAGAGTCAGAGAGTTCTTTTAACCCCTTCCCCCAATATGACGTCCAGGGACGTCATGAAAAGCAGTGGCAGAATGCATCATGACGTCCCTGGACGTCATGCTTTCCCTGCCTCCCCCCTCTGTCCCTGGGTGAGATCGGGCAGCAGGAGGAGGCTGTGTCACACAGCCTCCTCCTGCTGCCACTGCCCGGAGGGGAGCCGCGCTCCCCCCCGGGCAGTTAACCCCATAAACGCCGCGGTCAATGCGACCGCAGCGTCTATGGGGAGATTCAGTGTCCCCCGCCGATCGGGCGGCGGGGGGGAGGCTGCAGAACGCTGCCTCCCCCCACCGCCACTCAGTCTGTGTCCCCCGGCCCCCTCCCCTCGTTCTCCGATACCGGCGGATCGCCGCTACTACCTCTTTAGCGGCGATCCGCCGGTACCGGGCATTACCGGCGCCGCCGATAGCTTTCATCTCCCCCCACCGTGAATCCACGGTGGGGGGAGATGAAAAATGTCCCCTCAGACCCCAGATCAGCCCCCCGATCAGACCCCAGATCCCCGTACCCGGGCGGCCATCAGATCCAAGATGGCCGCCCCCATCCCTGCGATGTTTGTTCGCAGGGATGGATATAAAATAATGATCAAAGCCCCATGCTCTCCGCCACCGGAGGTAGCGGAGAGCATGGGGCAGTGATCGGGGACCCCCCCGTGTGGTCCCGAAGCAGGCGATCGGCGGTATATACTATATACCGCCGATCGCCTGTTCCCAGTGCTGCCGGCACTTTTTATCCCCTGTCACCATAAATCATTGGTGACAGGGGATAAAAAGTGTCACCGTGCCCCCCCCCAAGTCGCCCCCCACCCCCCCAGTCACCCCCCGTCCCCCAGTCACCCCCCCTTCCCCACATACGTTACCTGATCCACGGAGCTCCGTCCTCCTCGACGTCCTGACTGCTTCTGATGTGCGCATGCGCGTCAGAAGCAGTTAGCTCTGAAAATTTAAAGTGACAGAGACCAATTTGGTCTCTGTCACTGAACTATGATTACTGTGATAGAAAATATCACAGTAATCATAGTAATACAGTGATAATTAATGTATAAAGTACAAAAAGTGAAAAACATACAAAAAAATAAAAACACACTTTTTATTATAGTAATAATTGCAGTTTACTCCCAGATTACCCCTAACCCCTCCCCAGATTACCCGTAACCACCGCAGGTTGCCCATATCCGCCCCAGATTGCCCGTATCCACCCCAGATTGCCCGTAATCACCGCACGTTGCCTATAACCACCGCACGTTGCCCATAACCACCGCACATTGCCCATAACCACCGCACGTTGCCACTAACCACCGCACGTTGCCACTAACCACCGCACGTTGCCACTAACCACCGCACGTTGCCACTAACCACCGCACGTTGCCCATAACCACCGCACGTTGCCACTAACCACCGCACGTTGCCACTAACCACCGCACGTTGCCACTAACCACCGCACGTTGCCACTAACCACCGCACGTTGCCACTAACCACCGCACGTTGCCTATAACCACCGGACATTGCCTATAACCACCGCATGTTGCCTATAACCACCGCACGTTGCCCGTAACCACCGCACGTTGCCCATAACCACCGCACATTGCCTGTAACCACCCCAAATTGCCAGTGAGCCCCTCCAGATGGTCCGTAATCAGCCCCGATTGCCCGTAACCCCGCATATTGCACGTAACCACCGCACGTTGCCTCTAACCACTGCACGTTGCCTCTAACTCACACACGTTGCCAGTGACCCCCTCCAGATTGCCGTAACCACCCAAAATTACATGTACCCACCCCTGATTACCTATAAGCACTTCCGTTTATCCGTAACCACCCCAGATTGTCTGTAACCACCCCATGTTGCCCGTAACCACCGCAGATTGTCTGTAACCCCCCCAGGTTGCCCCTAATCACATGTAATTCCCCCCAGATTGCCTCTGACCACCGCACGTTGCCCCCGACCACCGCACGTTGCCCCCGACCACCGCACGTTGCCCCCGACCACCGCACGTTGCCCCCGACCACCACACGTTGCCCCCGACCTTCGCACGTTGCCTCTGACCACCGCACGTTGCCCCCGACCACCGCACGTTGCCCCCGACCTTCGCACGTTGCCTCCGACCACCGCACGTTGCCCCCGACCACCGCACGTTGCCCCCGACCACCGCACGTTGCCCCCGACCACCGCACGTTGCCCCCGACCACCGCACGTTGCCCCCGACCACCGCACGTTGCCCCCGACCACCGCACGTTGCCCCCGACCACCGCACGTTGCCCCCGACCACCGCACGTTACAGGTTCCCATCCCAGATTACCTATAAGCACTTCAGTTTATCCGTAACCACCCCACGTTGCCCGTTACCACCCCTCGTTGCCCGTAACCACCGCAGGTTGCCCGTAACCACCGCAGATTATCCGTAACCACCCCACATTACCTGTAATCTCATTTTTTTTTTTGTATTTTAGTAACTGCGCTATTCTAATAACCATTACTAGCTGCGGTTTTGCTCCAGCAAATTGGCGCTCCCTTCCTTCTGAGCCCTGCTGTGTGCCCATACAGTGGTTTATGCCCACATATGGGGTACCGTTGTACTCAGAAGAAGCTGCGTTACAGATTTTGGGGTACGTTTTTTCTCCCATTCCTCGTGAAATTGAGAAATTTTAAACTAAACGAACATATATTGGAAAAATTCGAGTTTTTCATTTTTACTGTCTTATTTTGAATACTTTCCTCTAATACCTGTGGGGTCAAACCGCTCACTGCACCCCAAGATGAATTCTTTGAGGGGTGTACTTTCCTAAATGGGGTGACTTTTGGGGGGGTTCTCTTCTGCGGACACTACAGGGGCTCTGCAAACGCACCTGGCGCTCAGAAACTTCTTCGGAAAAATCTGCACTGAAAATGCTAATTGGCGCTCCTTCCCTTCTGAGCCCGGCTGTGTACCCATACAGTGGTTTATGCCCACATATGGGGTACCGTTCTACTCAGGGGAACCTGCGTTACAGATTTGGGCATGCAGCTTCTCCCCTGTTCCTAGTGAAATTGAGAAATTTCAAACTAAACAAACATATTATTGGAAAAATTCAAGTTTTTCAATTTTACTGTCTTATTTTGAATACTTTCCTCTAATACCTGTGGGGTCAAAATGGTCACCACACCCCAAGATGAATTCTTTGAGGGGTGCACTTTCCAAAATGGGGTGACTTATGGGGGGTTCTCTTCTGCGGACACTACAGGGGCGCTGCAAACGCACCTGGCGCTCAGAAACTTCTTCAGCAAAATCTGAACTGAAAATGCTAATTGGCGCTCCCTTCCTTCTGAGCCCTCCTGTGTGCCCATACAGTGGTTTATGCCCCCATATGGGGTACCGTTCTACTCAGGAGAACCTGCGTTACAAATTTTGGGGTGCGGATTCTCTCATGTTCCTTGTGAAATTGAGAAATTTTAAACTAAACGAACATATTATTGGAAAAATTCGAGTTTTTCATTTTTACTGTCTAATTTTAAATACTTTCCTCTAATACCTGTGGGGTCAAAATGGTCACCACACCCCAAGATGAATTCTTTGAGGGGTGTACTTTCCAAAATGGGGTGACTTTTGGGGGGGTTCTCTTCTACGGGCACTACAGGGGCGCTGCAAACGCACCTGGCGCTCAGAAACTTCTTCAGCAAAATCTGCACTGAAAATGCTAATTGGCGCTCCTTCCCTTCTGAGCCCCGCTGTGTGCCCATACAGTGGTTTACGCCCATATATGAGGTACCGTTGTACTCAAGAGAACCTGTGTTACAAATTGTGGGGTGCAGATTCTCTCATGTTCCTTTTGGAAAGGAGAAACTTTAATCTAAACATATATATTATTGGAAAATTAAAATTTTCGATTTCTTTAAGGCCTAATTGTGAATACTTTCCTCCTGCCCCTGTAGGGTTAAAATGCTCATTATACCCCTAGATTAATTCTTTAAGGTGTCTAGTTTCCAAAATGGGGTCACTTATGGGGTTTTACAGCATGCAAGCCTCCTAAATCAACTTAAAAAAAGAACTGGTCCCTAAAAAAAAATCAGTTTTGGAAACTTTCACAAAATGTGATAATTTGCTAATAAATTTCTAAGCCCCATAACAGCCTAAAAAAGTAAAATATGTTTCCCAAATTATGCCAGAATAAAGAGGACATATTGGTAATGTGATTTAGTAACTAATTTATGTGCTACGACTTCCTTTTTTAGAAGCAGAGAATTTCAGAAGTTCATAAAATGCAAAATTTTCAAATTTTTCATGATATTTTGATGTTTTTCACAAAAAACACACAAAGTAGTGACCAAATTTTGCCACTAATATAAAGTGCCATATGTGACAAAAAAACAATCTCAGAATCGCTAGCATACGTTAAAGCATCACTGAGCTATAAGCACATAAAGTGAGACAGGTCAGATTTTGAAAAATGAGCCTGGTCATTAAGGCCAAAACAGGCTGCGGAGGCAAGGGGTTAAACTTAGTGATGGTAAATAGTTTTTATATGTAATCCATTGGGATTCCTGTTCTGTTCAATATACTTGAGTGAACCGGACAAATACCACTATGTCCTAGAGTCTGATCAAAGCTAGTTTTAGTTGTGACATTGATTCTTAACTTCAAAGAGTCCAGTGTACCAGGCAAATATCTAAAGTCTATAAGGCTGTCTTTTCTCATTGACCCAGAGTGGTCCTCTTCCTGCTTATTCTCACAATCGGTCAGGGTCTGAACACTCAGACCTGGAACTATCAAAACTTTTTACATGTCCTTACATCAAAGGAAAGGAAAGGACTCAGGAGCATCCAAGGAATCTTCAATGGAGCTTTATTGCATATCCTGGAAAAAGCGACATTTCGACCCAAATTGGTCTTTGTTAAGCATTTGCTTTTACCAGAATATGCAATAAAGCTCTTTTGAAGATTCCTTGGATGATGCTGAGTCCGCTTCTTTGCTGAACTATTGCTGGTAATTAGGACTGCCAGCCGCGCAGCGTGCATCCTCTCCTATTCCTGTTTACAAGGATCTGATTACTGGGTGCTGTACGAGTTCATTGTTTGCTATGTCTCTTTGACATGTCAAAAGTTTTTTTGAAGTCACAGTGAGTCTTTAAAACACTGTTATATATATGAACAAACTGTGGTCCATGCTCCCTCTGTGACAATATTTGGTCTTTTTTCTATTCAAAAAAATAGACCAAAAGCACGAAATCCTAGTCCTTTACACGCTCACGCTAGATGCTGTGTGATAGAACTGATGAGGAGAGGGTTGTCACTGCTGAGATAGGTTTATCTGAGGGTAGTGGCCAGAGCATTCAGACCTGAAGACGTCTTCAGAGGACCCACAGGGCTTGACCTTTGAGCAAAAAAAAAAGTCTAATTGGTTCTAAATTGTGTGCAATTATTACACACATACCAGTATTTTAGTTTGTCTTTAGGTCTCCAATTGTGGACAGAACTGTGTCAAGTTGTCAAGTGCTGTATATATTATACTGGTTACACTTACTATCTCAGCTACATTTCCTGCTAACTGTGATGAAGAAGGATTGATGCAAACATAATGGGAAGTGTTTACGTTGTGGAACACAGAAACAAACGTCAAGTCCACCACAATAATATATCACTTGTTTTCTCAGTCATTACAATAATACATGTGGGATCCGGGGTTAAGCCAGCTTGGTTGTAATCCTTGTCTACAAATACCGACCTTTTCTGTCATGCTCGCCAAGTGAAAATAAAATGTCCTGTTGTAGACTTAGTGTCTGATTATGGTGTATGTAACAATGAAAATGCACAATGTGCTTTTCCATTCAATGATGAATGTCAGATTGTGAAACTATAATTATTTCCAACCATATAGGAAAGGATTGTAAATTACTAAAAGCAATGTAATTCAACACTATGGTGTCTACATTTAGAGCTTTGAACAACATTTTGCTGATATACTTAGAGCAACGCTTTATTTCAATTATTCAGCATTATATCTCACCACACCTAAAAATTACAAGGCTTGTGTTTTCAGGCTTTATAGATAATTGTTGAATGCAGGGATTGAAGGTAATGTTCTTTCCCTTATCCTAATGCCATTTTGTCTTCACTTCATTCCATATAAAAATTAGGCAGTTTGGTACATCGGGGCCCACCCCTCCTCTTTATGAATATGGAGGTGGTGCTTTGCAAGGACATTACTCCAGCACTTATCACTGCAGAGCACCAGACAATTATTGGGTTGGATTAGTGCACTAAGGGCAGTAGTCACAGAAGTTTAAACCAATTAAAGTTGGCTTAAAATGCTAAATATCTTGTGCACAGTGTCACATCTTAATTCACACTCTCCTTAGCTAAAACTATGTACAAAATGTCTAACATCCATTGTAAATGTGGGGCAAGACATGTAAGACAGGTTTTGCCCAATTTGTAGCAGAATTCTGGAGCAATAGTAAACAAATAAAATGTATTTTTGAGAAATGCAGTTTTTGTTAAATTTTTTGAGCCAAAGCCTTAAGTGGATCAAGCAAGAAAGAGAAGTACAAGTCCTGAGGCAGCCGAAACTTTGCCAATGGAAACACAGTGATTGAATAAAGTTCATCTTTTTATTTTACCAATACAGTACTGTGGTGATCTTCTAGTAGTCATTTCTAGATTTAACTAAGGAAAAACAAAAAAAAAACATTAAACATTTTCACAAAAATGTCAATTCTTTTCAAAAACAAAACACTGTGGGACTTCTCCATTGTAAACTATTATAATTATACATGGCACTGGGTATAGAAGAATGGTGTACCAAGAAAATATATAAGACCATCTGGTACAGTGCCATTTGTACAGTGTTTTTTTTTCTAGGTTTCAAACCTCTCGAGCCCTAGTCTAGCAATATGCCACCATTTGGCTGAAACGGCCTGTAAATATTATGCCCCAATGGAGAAGCATTTTGAGACCAGGCGTAAAAGAAGAATCAATGATGAATAAATGGAAACAACAGATCTATAGATCTGGTTACATTTTGGTTTTCTGATAAGTAAACACTTAAACCTTATTTTGGTTTGGAACTTGTATTTTCTCTGTTTACATATCAGGATATAATTTAACTTTTTTTGATGGATTAGACTGTCAGATCTAACCATTGTAACAAAGCAGGCCACACCAGAAATTTGGTTCCACAGTTTTCTGTTCTTGGAGCCCAGATTGTGTGGTAAAGACATTACCATAGAATTAAGTAGCATGGAATATATCTGTTATCAAATGTAACCAAGTTAATTGTGATTATTTCTTAAAAATGATTGTATTTTTCAATAGGAAAAAGAGAAAACTTTGTTTATCAACAGAATTTCAGGGAAAATATCTGAAGCGAGTTGCAGTGGACACAAATTCCAAAGGAAACAAAGAATTATGTCAATTGTGTAAGTGTTTTTTTTGTGTCAATTATGCCAGTGTTACATAATTACAAATGGGGTAACAGCTAGTAGTAAAGAAGTAAAATGTACTTGCATTTATTCCTTACATAAATATTGGTTGAGCTTTATCAAATAGTGATGTAAAAGATATTAGGCATCTGTTAAAGGGCATCCCCACTTGGAGTAGTTATGCTTTATCCACAGTATTCATAGGATAGAACATAACTAAGAAAGGGGGGGGGGTGTTGGCAGGGGGTGATTAGGGGAGATCCAACAACTGGTGACCCCCTTGTTCTTGGGAACGGTGACCTTGAAATCCCTGCTGAATGAAGCTGTGGGTTGCAGATGCCGCTGTTGAAGAAAGAGGAATACAACTCTTTTGCCATTTATAGAGACAGATTTTGGCACATTTGCCAATGTACAGTTTTTGATGAATTCCCAAGAAATCGAGTGTAAAAAAAAAGGGTACACATTTTTGCATAACACTGTAAATATTTGCACAAAATACAAGAAATTCTGGTGTTTCATTTAGTTTTACTGCAACAGGTGTATAAAAGGAGAAACCTACCAATCTAGTCTTCTTTTACAAACATTTGTGAAAGAACACTGTTACTCACTGAATTTGATTGCGGTATTGGAATATGATGGTATAATTGGAACAAGTGAGTAGGTCAACCTATATTTTGTATTTTGTTTGTACCTGAAGACCCCAGAACAGGGATCAATCTTACACCCTCTTAGAGTGCCATACAGCCTGGGAAACTTTTCAACCTAAAGAATAAGAAGAAGTGCTGACCTATAATTTATAATTTGGACCTGTACATTAGAATCATCACTGAAACTGCGCGACTGTGCGATGGAAGCATTTTGGCTGCATGCAAACGTTACATCATAAAGCACAAAAGCATTAAGTGGATGTCAAGCACACTACCACTCTGAAGCACTGATTGACTGCATTATGTCTACTGTAATGTTTTGTGGAGGAGGGATAATGATATAAGGTTTTAGCTCTATAAGGTACACAGAGAGCTGCTGTCAGTATATACAGTAAGTACAGTTACTAATACTGTATACCGAATAATTTTACTATAAAGTGATCAACCCCTTTAACCGTGGATCTCACCCCTGTACACAGAAAATTGTGAAATCAATCAAAATTTACAATATAATAAACATGCTGAGTCAAGACATTGACAAGGTTAGAAATAATGATTTGTATTTGAAATAACATTGTTTTTACATCAAACTTTGCTTTCGTCAAAGAATCCTCCTTTTGCAGCAATTACAGCATTGCACACCTTTGCCATTCTAGCTATTAATCTGTTCAGGTAAGCTGAATAAATTGCACCCCACGCTTCTAGAAGCAGCTCCCACAAGTTGGATTGGTTGGATGGGCACTTCTGGCGTACCATACGGTCAAGCTGCTCCCACAACAGCTCAATGGGGTTCAGATCTGGTGACTGCGCTGGCCACTCCATTACCGATAGAATACGAGCTGCCTGCTTCTGCTGTAAATAGTTCTTGCACAATTTGGAGGTGTGTTTAGGGTCATTGTCCTGTTGTAGGATGAAATTGGCTCCAATCAAGCTCTGTCCATTGGGTATGGCATGGCGTTGCTAAATTGAGTGATAGCCTTCCTTATTCAGAATCCCTTTTACTCTGTACAAATCTCCCACCTTACCAGCACCAAAGCAACCCCAGACCATCACATTACCTCCACCATGCTTAACAGATGGCGTCAGGCATTCTTTCAGCATCTTTTCATTTGTTCTGCGTCTCACAAACGTTCTTCTTTGTGATCCAAACACCTCAAACTTGGATTCATCTGTCCATAACACTTTTTTCTAGTCTTCCTCTGTCCAATGTTTGTGTTCTTTTGCCCATCTTAATCTTTTTCTTTTATTGGCCAGTCTCAGATATGGCTTTTTCTATGCCACTCTGCCCCGAAGGCCAAAATCCCGCAGCCACCTCTTCACTGTAGATGTTGACACTGGTGTTTTGCGGGTACTATTTAATGAAGATGCCAGTTAGGGACCTGTGAGGCGTCTGTTTCTCAAACTAGAGACTCTAATGTGCTTATCTTCTTGCTTAGTTGTGCAACGCGGCCTCCCACTACTTTTTCTACTCTGGTTAGAGCCTGTTTGTGCTGTCCTCTGAAGGGAGTAGTACACACCGTTGTAGGAAATCTTCAATTTCTTAGCAATTTCTCGCATGAAATAGCCTTCATTTCTAAGAACAAGAATAGACTGTCGAGTTTCAGATGAAAGTTCTCTTTTTCTGGCCATTTTGAGCGTTTAATTGACCCCACAAATGTGATGCTCCAGAAACACAATCTGCTCAAAGGAAGGTCAGTTTTGTAGCTTCTGTATTGAGCTAGACTGTTTTCAGATGTGTGAACATGATTGCACAAGGGTTTTCTAATAATCAATTAGCCTTCTGAGCCAATGAGCAAACACATTGTACCATTAGAACACTGGAGTGATAGTTGCTGGAAATGGGCCTCTATACACCTATGTAGATATTGCACCAAAAACCAGACATTTGCAGCTAGAATAGTCATTTACCACATTAGCAATGTATAGAGTGTATTTGTTTGAAGTTAGGACTAGTTTAAAGTTATCTTCATTGAACAGTACAGTGCTTTTCCTTCAAAAATAAGGACATTTCAATGTGACCCCAAACTTTTGAATGGTAGTGTATGTTCCTCAAGTCGTTACGATTACAATGATATGTAACATGTATAACTTTTATTTTATCTGATGGCTTGTAAAAAATTCAAACCATTGTTAAAGCGACTCTGTGCCCACAATCTGACCCCCCCCCCCAAACCACTTGTACCTTCGGATAGCTGCTTTTAATCCAAGATCTATCCTGGGGTCCATTCGGCAGGGAATGCAGTTATTGTCATAAAAATAACTTTAAATCCTGCAGTGCTGTGTCTAACGGCCGGGGCTTACATTTGTATATGCATTAGGCTGGCACACCCTCTCTGTCCTTCCTTTCCACCCTCCTCAACATTTACTGCTGTTTGAGCTTTGCACAGGTGTATTAACGATCCAGCCCATGTTCATTATACAAACAGGCGGGGAATAGGGAGCAATCTGCCTGGAGCATTCCTAATGCTGAGTAGGGTGGGGAGGAGGGACAGAGAGGTGGTGCCAGCCTAATGCATATACAAATGTAAGCCCCGGCCGTTAGACACAGCGCTGCTGGATTAAAAGTTATTTTTATGACAATAACTGCATCCCCTGCTGAACGGACCCCAGGACAGATCTTGGATTAAAAGCAGCTATCTGAAGGTACAAGTGGTTTGGAGGGGTCAGATTGTGGGTACAGGGTCGCTTTAACAAATATATGTTCCTTAAAATCGCTCTATTCCCATGCTTATAGCGCTTTTATCCTTTGGTCTATGGGGCTGAGTGAGGTGTCATTTTTGCACCATGATGTGTTTTTCTATCGGTACCTTGATTGCGCATATGTGATCACTTTTTATTACAATTTTTCTGGATTTGATGCGACTAAAAATGCACAATTTTGCACTTTGGAACTTATTTGCGCTTACGCTGTTTATCGTGCGAGATCAGGAATATTATAAATTAATATTTTAGGTGATTACGCATGCGGCGATACCAAACATGTTTATTTATTTATTTACTTATTTTTATTTACAACATGGGGAAAGGGGGGTGATTATGACTTTTATTAGGGGAGGGGGCTTTTTATTAATAGTAACCTTTTTTTTTTCTTTAAACACATATACTAGAAGCCCCCCTGGGAGACTTCTAGTATATGCATACTGATCTCTCATTGAGATCTATGCAGTATAGATATACTGCATAGATCAATCAGATAGGCACTGAATTGCTTTTGACTGCCGCAGCCGAAAGCAATAGAGTGCCGAGCCGGGATCAGCGCCATTATGGCGCAGACCCCGGCCCAGGTCAGATGCGGGGATCGCTCCTCCGCGACCATGTCACGGGGCGGGGGGGTGATCCCCCCCACTAGACATCAGGAAGTGGGACAGAAAGCATTTTAAATGCAGCTGCCAACTTTGACATCAGTATTTAAAATGCTGATTAGCGGGCACGGCGATCAGACTGTGCCCGCTAATAGTCGCGGTCCCGGGCTGCATGAAGCACCCAGGTACCGTGGAGCGCTCAGGTTGCCGTGCGGCCCCGCTCTAAACTCCCCGAGGCGATCGCAGGGTGTAAATATACGCCTGCGGTCATTAAGGGGTTAAAGCAGCTGGTTTTCGTGCTCACTAAATCACCAGTAGGTAGCAAAAATACAGCCGCTCCTGTGTTCATTAGTATCCCCGGTGTGTCTCCTGCATCGGTATTCATTCACTTCTAATCAATAATAATGATATGGACAAACAACTTTTGGTGTGAGCATAAGTAATAAAATATCCATTCATTTTTTAGTCGTCTTCTCCAAAGACTTATTCCTTTTTCTTTGCTTTTACATAGAATCATCTATAGACCATAGCTGTGAGTTCAGACACTGGAGTAGCTGGCGTTCCTTCATAATGTTTCAGAAGACGGGGCTCCCTTAATCCTGTGCCACATCTAAACATACCATTAGTCCTGCATTCTAGCCAGGTCAGGTCCAGGCGAGGTCGTGAGTAGTGGCTGTGTACACAGACTTCTGCCTTTCCGATAGGTCACACTGGGGTGTAGGGTAATCATTCTCGAAATGTCCGAGTCTGCCCATAGGATTGACCATCTATTAAGTATCTCTTTGACAGGTCCAAACTGGTGTTGGAGTGTGGGACAATTTTTGCATTTTGTGTTACGTGTGTGTGTGTGTGGGGGGGGGGGGGTATTGTCTGCCTCCTATTGTCTTGAACTCCACTCATCTCATGTGGGTGTTTTAAATAGAGATTAGTTGTATCCTTCATGGATACAATTGTAGGGTTAATGTGAGGGTTAGGGTTAATGTCAGCTAGGGTTAGGATTAATGTGAGCCTAAGAGAGGCCATTGCTTAAGTAGGACTCTCTGAGGGTACCTTGGCACGGTGAGATGGCACATTCTGTTTGTTTGCTGAAAACCTCCTTTAAAAAAATCTTTAGAACAGGTTTTTATTGTGTGTATGCTGGAGGGAGTATGTATAGTAAGTCCTGGCACTTGCAGGTTGCTCTTGCATTTTCCTGTTTATGTAGGCCCCGACTGGTTGTCAAAAGTGCCAATAAGTCCAAGTGTTTGTAAGAGAGCATTAAAGGGTTTATCCAGCGCTACAAAATCATGGCCACTTTCTTCCAGAGACAGCCCCACTCTTGTCTCCAGCTTGGGTGGGGTTTTGCTGCTCAGTTCTATTGAAGTGAAAGGAGCCTAATTGAAAACCGCACTTAAACTGGAGGCAAGAATCGTGTTGTCTCAGAAAGAAAGTGGCCATGTTTTTGTAGCACTGGATAACCCCTTTAAAGCTACTCTGTAGCCACAATCTGACCCCCCCCCTCCAAACCACTTGTACCTCCAGGTAGCTGCTTTTAATCCAAGATCTGTCCTGGGGTCCGTTCTGCAGGTGATGCAGTTATTGTCCTAAAAAAACAACTTTTAAACTTGCAGCCCCGTGCCCAACGGCCGGGGCTTAGAATATCTGTGCCCTAACTTTGCACCACCCCTCCGTCCCTCCTCCCCACCCTCTTCATCATTAGGAATGCCACTGGAACATTTTCACCTGTCTGAACATTGCACAGGTGCTTTAACGATCCAGTCAATGTGCCGTGCTGACACAGGTAAAAAATAGGAGACAATCTGCCCGGAGCATTTCTAATGATGAGGAGGGTGGGGAGGAGGGACAGAGAGGGTGTGCCAGCTTAATGCATACACAATCTAGGCCACGGCTGTTAAGCACAGGGCTGCCAGTTTAAAAGTTGTTTTTTAGGACAATAACTGCATCACCTGTCGAACAGACCCCAGGACAGATCTTGGATTAAAAGCAGCTATCCGAAGGTACAAGCGGTTTGGGGTGGGCAGATTGTGGGTACAGAGTCCCTTTAAGGAGTAATCATTTACTACTGCATTCACATAAAACTGAACTGTTATATGCATTTTGAACAGATAAAACTGAACTGTACAATATGTTTTTTGATATTTGAGACATAATAAATATGCCACCTTATTGCCCCTAATGAGGTCACTGGAATAGGCTGACCGAAATGCGATGGGAAGGTGACAAGGCCACACTGAGTGGCAGCAAGACAATTGTGGTTGTCTCTAGATAAATTGTAGGTTCCTATCTTTTCTCAGTGAAAGAATAACTGTCAAAGGTGATTTTTTTTGTTTTAATAATGTTGATTATGCATAGCCCTATACTTTGTTGATTTACCAGTCAATCTGTGAGTGTAGATGCAGGTAAAGGAAGATGTATACACTCCTCTGCATACACAGGTACATATGTATACAGTTGAGTGCTTTTAAAACTAATACAGTTGGGGCTTGTAACGCCTGGAGTCATGGATCCACTGGACTGTCACTAGCGATGGTATTAACCGCACCAGGGAGCGGAGTCTAAGGGGCCGCTGGTTTCCACCAGAGCCCGCCGCAAGGCGGGATGGGCTTGTTGCGGCAGGCGACCTCCAGGTCGCTACCCCTGGCTTGGTTGCTAGTGACAGCAGGCGAGGCGTGGCAGGAGCAGTAGGCAGAAGATGCAGGCAGAGGTCTGTAGGCTTAACCGCAGGTGGCAGGCAGTGCTCAGGAACAATGGGTAAGCAGCAAACAGGGACTAGGGACCGGGACAGCGGACAGGGACTAGGAACAGGGACTGAGGTCAGGAAACAACAGGGAGCTGGGCCAAACGCTATGGGAAGCATGTAGAGGCTCCAACACGAGGGACAGGGCAAGCTGAGATTTATAGGGAGTGATTGGTGCAACTACCAATAAGGGGCGGACTGGCCCTTTAAATCTGAGACACCCGGCGCGCGCGCGCCCTAGGAGGCGGGGACGCGCGCGGCGGCCGGCACAGCGGGTGACAGGAGCGGGGCGAGGTAAGGCGCTTCCCGGGGCCGAACTAGTACCACCACCGGGTCCCTGCACATGGACCCCGGCGGCTGCATGGAGAGGTCGCGGCGGCGGCCCGGAGCACGGGACGCCGCCGCGGCCGTGACAGGGCTGTGGGGTCCTGATGTAACAGGACTTAATGTATTGGACTAAATGGTTGCCACTTGACACTGTTTTGCCATAAGTTTGCCTATTAACCCCTTAAAGACAGAGCCAATTTTGATTTTTGCACTTCCGTTTTTTTCCTCCTTGTGGAAGGCCATAGCACTTGCATTTTTTTTTACCTAGAAACCCATATGAGGCCTTATTTTTTGCGCCACTAATTGTACTTTGCAAAGACAGGCTGATTTTTTTCATAAAGTACACTGCAAAATCAGAAAAAAAATAATAATACGCATTTTGTTTATTTGGGGGTATTTGTTTTTACGCAGTTCGCCCTGAGGTAAAAATGACTTGTTATATATGTTGCTCAAGTCGTTACGATTACAACAATATGTAACATGTATAACTTTTCTTTTATGTGATGGCTTGTAAAAAATTCAAACCATTGTTAACAAATATATGTTCCTTAATATCGCTCTATTCCCAGGCTTTTAGCGCTTTTATCCTCTGGTCTATGGGGCTCTGTGAGGTGTCATTTTTTGCGCCATGATGTTTTCTTTTTATAGATACCTAGATTGCGCATTTTCGACATTTTGATCACTTTTTATTACAGTTTTTCTGGATTTGATGCGACCAAAAATGCACAATTTTCCACTTTGTTTTTTTTTACGCTTACGCCGTTTACTGTGCAAGATCAGGAATGAAATAAATTAATAATTCCGGTGATTACTCACGCGGCAATAACAAACATGTTTATTTATTTATTTTTATTTATTACATGGGAAAAGGGGGGTGATTCAAACTTTTATTAGGGGAGGTTTTTTTTCTTTTATTAACAACAACACTATTTATTTATTTATTTATTATTTACATATACTAGAAGCCCCCCTGGGGGACTTCTAGTATATGCACACTGATCTCTTATTGAGATCTATGCTGTATAGTTATACAGCATAACTCGATTGCTTCCGGCTGCTGCAGCCGGAAGCAATCTAGTGCCAATCGGGGATCAGCACCATTACGGCGCAGACCCCGGCCCGAGCAGGTTGTGTGGATCGCTCCTCCGGGACAATGTCCCGGGCAGGCGATCCACCCCACTTAGACACCAGGGATGAGGCTGCATAAGGGATGCAGGATGTGATCGGACCGTGCCCGCTAATTGCCACGGCACCCGCGACTGCAGCGGTTAAGAGTAGGGTCGCCGCGCGGCCCCGATCTGCATTCCCCGAGGCGGCCACAGGGCGTAAATATGCGCCTGCGGTTGTTGAGGGGTTAAACTCTATAGCATGTGTTTTTTTATGTTGCACTCCGTACAGTTGGGGGAATTTTTACATATATATGTAAATCCAAAAGTTACATTTTAGAAGTTTTTGCCTGTGAAAATATATTGAAAAATATTTGGAAAACTATGAATCTTCAAAGAAAAATGTTTTTGTTTAGTCTGTGAAGTTTTTTGATATTCATGCTGACCAAAATAGAAACTAGAATAAACTAGAAGGGATATATTTTTCCATGTTGATCTGAAAACAAATGAACATATTGTGTTCATGACTTATATTATTCAAACTTAATATATGAAGTTTATACAAACTTTAAATATAACTGGAGAATCACAAAACTAGTTGAACTACATGGGAATATGCAGAGATACTTAACTCAACATCAGTCGACATGATCATCAGGTGCCAAGGCAATTTCATAGCAGCTGTGGGTTTTCATAAGGCTATGTATATGCTAAGGTAACTTACCTTCCAGTCTTCTCCAATTAATCGCTGAGGCAGACACTTGTGCAGTGTCAGCTCATCCAATCAACGGCTGTGATGTCCCAGCTGCAATCGCTGATGGCAGATTAAGGGCCCTTTTACACGGAAAGATTATCTGACAGATTATCTGCCAAAGATTTGAAGCCAAAGCCAGGAATGGACTATAAACAGAGATCAGGTAATAAAGGAAAGCCTGAGATTTCTCCTCTTTTCAAATCCATTCCTGGTTTTGGCTTCATATCTTTGACAGATAATCTGTCAGATAATCTTTCCGTGTAAAAGGGCCCTTAAAGAGTCAGAGCCCAACACACTTCAAGCTCAGTGTGCCGGGCTCTGGTGAAGAGAGAAGATGTCGGAGGTGAGTATAGAAAATAAATGACCCTTCCCACCCTTTTACTACTGGGCTGCTGCACTTTGGCTTTTTAACCTGGCTAGTTATGAAAATAGGCGGAATCCTTCTTACTTTTTAAAAATTTTTTTAATAAATCATTGTATAAAAAGCGAGTAGAGTTCCCCCTATTCATGTAACCAGTCAGGTTAAAAAACCAAAATGCAGCAGCCCTTCCCAGCCTAATAATACCAGCCTGTCCTATCGCCAACTGGTACCCAGCTCTTCCCAGAACCCCTGGTGAGATAGGTACTGGGGTAATATGGGGGTTTAGTGTTATCCATTTTATACCAGTTAACACTAAGCCCTGACTTAGTTATGGATACCATCTTCTACTACTAAGCTTGTAAAGTTAATAAAAAAAAGAGCAGGCACAATTAATTAAAAATGTTTTATTGAAAGAAAAACACCCAACACCCCTCGATAACCATTTTTATATTTCATTAAAATTTTTTATGTCCATGTATTCTTTTAGCCTGTATTTTGCTCTGGTCTTGACTTGCAGCTTGACACCAGCAGCATGGGTTAGCCAACTCCCAGCTGCTCCTATGCCTAAGGGTTAATCTACAGCAGCAATCAAATCTACCTACCCATAGCTGCTGTAAGTTTACATTTGTTCATATTGGGGGAGATTTATCAAACATGGTGTAACGTGAAACTGGCTCAGTTGCCCCTAGCAACCAATCAGATTCCACTTTTCATTCCTCACAGACTCTTTGGAAAATGAAAGGTGGAAGCTGATTGGTTACTAGAGGCAACTGAGCCAGTTTCACTTTACACCATGTTTGATAAATCTCCCTCATAATGTACAGTACATTGCCCAGTCACTGAAAATAATTAAAAAGCTAAGACCACTATGATGAAAAAGCATTGCACAGCCTGAGAGCTCACTTCTGCTTATGTGCTAAAAGGTTGATGATATGTAATAAAAACATGTCTTGTGTTGTACAATAGGTTAACCATGTAATTGCTCAAAATTAAAGGGTTATCCCTTTGCACTGTTAGGATCCGGTCCTGTTTTTTTTTTTTTTTTTTTAAATCAATTCTTTATTTAAGTTTTACAGGCAAGATTAACATTTTCTGTACCACGTTCAGAATGGCAACTATTCATACAGAATGACTACCCATATTGACATCCCTATAATTTTGATGAGCCAAGTGGACATGACAAGTGGACAGGGGTTGTCCTGATGAGTGAATAACCCCTTTAATACTAGTATAAGATCTATATCTTTATTAGATTTATTTGTAATTTAAAATTACATTATTGAGTAGGTGCACTATACGTACAAAATTCTAACAAGGCAGTTTACACAATGTTTGGGCAGCTCTGGAAAATCCTTGCAAAGACATACGTCTACCATCTGCTATGGAAAGAAAGGAGAAGTGTTTCAGGAAGCATCTTACATAAATATTTTCATTGGAAAGAATACTGGTCTTTTCTGCAGTGTGACTAGCCTGCTGTGGAGACTGTGATATACAACATTTCCTTCTGCTCTTAACTAGAAGATAACTATAGGGTCAAAATATTCCTAAAATGCATTTTAGGTCTTTCAGCATGCAATCTAGTCGTACGCCGTATTGTCTCCACACATTAGTGAAATTCGTGCAATCTTTGTCGAGACTGGCATACACTTTTTGCACTAACATGCTTTTTTCTATACATATATTGCATTATCTTTCTCACTTTGGCATGTTTTCTGTAAGATCCCTCTAGCCACATCTGTAAGAGTGAAGCTGTTTCACACAGTTCCTTAGGGCATTATCATTTTACTCAAAGATGCTGCTAAAAAAAGAACAGATAGAAATAACAAAACTCATTTGGTTTATTAGAGAAACTGTTCTTGGAAAAAGGGGAACAAAGCAATAAATGATATGCATGAATTTCCAGAGTCTGAATATAGAATTTGTTCTTGTGGAAATTACTTTGCAAGACTTTTTTTCTGGATTATTTTAGTCAGATAAGCACATGCTTAACACTGGCCATACACTTTACATATGTATCACTCAAACCCATTGATTTCAGCGGATCAATCACCCATCTGATGTACATTATACCTCTTTGATGAAACATGTTGAAAAAGAAAAGGGTGTTCAGTCCAGTCTTCCCACTACTTTCTCCCCTTTTCCCATTCAGAACACACCTGCTGTTGACTGAGCCAAGCATGCATGTCTATAGAGGGATAAAAAGAAAAAAGCTGTTGACTGTATGAGCATTTAGTCCACAGCTACTTTATGGATTATATCACTTTCACTGTTTCAAAAAAATAAAAAATCACTTTATGTGATGCCTATAACATTTCTAACATATTTGTACTTAATTTCCTTTACCAAAAAAAAAACAAACTCCTTACAACAGAATGTTTTTTAAAAATCTTGCATCTAGGTGTCTCACTTCCCTGTAAACTGCTGTCCACTGCCTGTAGTCAGGGGAATTCAGTCCCTAGTAGCAGAACAAAACAAGATGTAACACAGAAAATGAAGAACGAGGCTTAGCTGCCATTGTAGAAAATGCCTGGGCTGTTTACATGTAGACTGAGCCAGTCTGCTTCCTCTAGAAGGTTCACACTGTGCCTGAAAGGTAACCCCTATCAGCCTACCCCTACCATCTACAAGTGTGATGTCTTTCAGAGCGCCGACAGACTCAATATTAATCTCCAGGCTGACAAATGCGCTAAGCCAAATCACTTCTGCAATAGCCCATGCTGAATTCCTCAAGCTGCTCACGTCACAGCTAGGTCAATGCAGCCCATTTAACTGAGGTAACAACAATTCTCATGCTCACGACTGTCTCATTGGTTGATTACAAAGGTGATGGCTCTTGCCTTGGGTTTCCCAAAGGATCCACTAGGAGACCCACAGTGCAGCATATTCACAGTTCCTGTGTTATACTTGGCCTCCAGATTACCGCTTTCTCTGGAAATGACAAATCGCTCTGCACACTCAGTCCAATGACAAGCGATAAGAATGGACTCTGAACTGACCTTCAGTTTATTGACCCTTCCTAATAGAAAGGACCCAGGCCTACTTATACTTGCAGACTATTCACAGGTTGTCACGCAGACTACCGGCACCCAGCCTATTTGCCACCAAACACAGAGCATGTTGATGTCGCCAAAAACTGCATCCATCCAGTCCAGTTACTGGAACAGTCACTTTGATGTCCTGGTCCAAATAATGCAATGTTTCTCCTCATCTTCTAAAAGCCATAGCGCTTTTATTTTTCCACCTACAGGGCTGGTTGGGGTGTCACTTTTTGCACCATGATCTCTAGTTTTTATTAATATCATATTGATGTAACAGAAAAATTGTGATCGCTGTTTATTAATTCATTTTCTGATATATAATTTAATAAAATCAGCAATCCTGGTGTGTTTTTTTCTTTCCTTTAACACCGTTCACTGTGCGGGAACAATAATGTTATATTTTAATAGATCGGACAATTCCACACACTACGATATGTAGTATGTTCATTTATTTATTATTTTTTAAAATATTTTTATTTTTATAATGGGCAAAGGGGGAATTTTAAACTTTTACTGGGAGGGGGTTTATAAGGTTTTTTTTAATACTGTTAAAAACTTTTTTTATTACACTTTTTTAAACACTTTTTTTCACTGTAAAACATGCAATCATTAGATTGCATGTACTGATCTATGCCATAACATAGCATAGTTCAGTGTTATCGGTGATCTATGCATAGAGCCTGCCTGAGAGCAGACTCTATGCACAGATCGCTGAACCAACAGGAGGGAGGTAAGAGGCTTACCCCCGCCCGTCGGTACATGCGATCTAGATGATGCAATCCTGATCACTCAGTGACAGAAGCTTGTCCTGTCACTTAGTACCTCAAACGCCGAGATCACTATAGATCGCGGAGTTTAATGGGTTAATGAGAATCAGCTGCGGGGACGTATATACATTCCTACTGCATGGGGTATGTGCAGTAGGAACATATATATTTAGATTACTGACAGGAAAGTGAAATAAACAATTGGAACAAGCAGTCTCTTTATAAAAGGGCAACTCTTGGTTACCACCTTACATTTTTCTTTGCTTTAGTAAATCTGTGGAAGTCCGGGTTTAGTGACTATAATGCCGACACCAAAACCTTGTCACTTTAAAAGGGAAACTGCAACCTTACATGCAGATTTCTTGTCAGTTATTAGCAGCAGTGTGAGAGAGCAACAAGGGCTGGTCTATGACTTCTTCTATGGAGGGAACATTGAAATTGCTGGAAGTCTAGCAACAAACTCATCTGATTATTATGAACAGTTATTACTACACCATTAACCAGTGATCAACCAGTTGTTTTAGATGTGGGAGAAATAGTGAACTGTGTATCGCCATGAGTTTTCATTTCTGTTGTAGTTTTCTTTAGTTTTTTGGTTCTTTTTAAACTTAAATTAAAAAAAGTACAGTAGCTATATTGACCAAACTGCAAAATAATTCAACACTTGTGCCCTCTGCCTTCAAGACAGAACAAGGAAAAATCAAATAAGTATATGTTTAAAGCATTAAAGAAGATATTTTAGTAGGCTCTCTGCCATAGGGGGAAAAAGGTTATGAACTTCTAGAATCAACCATCGATTCAGCTAGCAAACAGCACCTTAAATATAAAAAAAATAAATGTTATAACTTTAGTTGGGTGATAAAATGATAAAGAGAAACTGCACCTGTCAAAGTTCATCATATTATAACTCTATTCAGGATATCTAAAATATGACAGCAATCCAGTCTAAAAAGTTCAAGCTTTCAGTTCTTGTTTTCCAGCTTTAAAAAACGAGGATCTAGCTGTCCAAAAATAGCAAAGTCAACCGTAGTGTCTCCAATCTCCACAATTAAGGAAGAAAAATGGAGAACTAGGGATTACACCTGATGATGAAACCAAAGTAAGCAATAAAAATATATTTAAACCAGTTGAAAAATACAGACATGGTTTGTGTAGGACCCCAGCCAACCACATTCAAAGGATCAAAGCTCATAAAAAGTATGGACTCATGCATTTCATAAGAGAAGCAATACATTTCAATATTAAAAATTACACCTGCTCATTAAAGGTCATTCTATTTTTGCACTCAGGTGGCATTATACCGTGTGGGGACAGAGGACAAAACACTATGGGGGAGATTTATGAAACTAATGTAAAGTAAAACTGGCTCAGTTGCCCCTAGCAACCAATCAGATTCAAGTTTTCATTTCTCACAGATTCTTTGAAAAATAAAAGGTGGAATCTGATACGTTGCTAGGGGCAACCAAGACAATTCGACTTTACACCAGTTTGATAAATCTCCCCCTATGTCCTTAAACGGGTTACAGTATGTGGGCAAAAGAAAGTATTAGCAGTGCACTCCCTGCAGTATATGAGAGTACTGGCTAATACTCATTTCATTCCCATATTGCACTTAGATGATAAAGCAAAGTATTTAACATTTTAAACTATCATCAGTTCAGATAATCTTTACTAATGATACTGCACATGCATCAATAGCCACTTTATTCATGTCAACTGTCTATATCTGGACAGGATTTTACCTCTCTAACCAGCTTGGATTATTTATGGCATTCATTACAAAATTACTGAAAAAACATTTTTTTTTTTTTTAAACTATGGTCCATGATGACAGATTTGTCAGCTATAAATTTAACTGCATATTAACTCCTCAGTCGCTAATCTATTTTGGCCACATAGCCATATGAGGGCTTGCTTTTTTTCTGGACAAATTTAACTTTTTATTGTCCCCATATTGGGATTTATGTAATTTATAGATTAACTTTTATTAACCATTTTTGGGGGGATAATGGAAAAATATTTGTTTCTTTTTCTTTTTTTATATTAAACTTGAACTTTTCAGTGTTCAGTAAAATTGACTTAATAAATGTATTCTTTGGGTCACTACAATTACCGCAATATAAAATTTTTGAAATAACAGCAATTTTTTGCCATTACATGACGACAATCCACTAAATTTCGTGTGAACATAGTCTTTCTGTGTTTTCAAACCACTCCTGGTGTTGGTTGCAAAATATTGAGCAAAAATACTGCGTGTGAACATGCAAGGTCCATATCAACATGGCTCACTTTCATGCATGCAACATACTATAGTTATAAAATGACGGCTTACCATAAAAGATACTTTAAAACAGATTAATCAGAAGGACAACAAAGAATTTTTGCTTTGTGGGTTTATTGTCTTCATGTTTCACTGAATTCTTCATATGGGCGTTTATTATTGTATATCAATCAAATTCAGTTGGAGCCAAAATGTCTGTGTCATACTGTAGACCTTTCCACAAAAGGGGTTTCATGTTAGTTCTTCTGGTTTTCCACGTTAATGTGGTTACATGCATCACACATTGTTTCCTTGCATGTTTCTCATTCAAAACTAAGAGAGGTTAAGTCAAGGTAAAGGGACTCAATTTGGCTGATACTTTATTCTTGATTTCCTATTTCTTAATGTTTAACATATTCTCAGAAGTGGTCAGTAACCACATCAACTGATGGAAAAACAAACCTTGGCCCATTCTTAATTTATTTAAATTTAATGTTTTCATAGTTTGTCATTGCAGGGAAAAATATAACAAGTCAAATTCCCTTATCTTCATTTACAATAGATATCTATGTCTCTATTTATCTATCTATCTATCTATCTATCGATCTATCTATCTATCTAATCCTTTTTCAAGCTTGAAGCAAGACCATTTTATACCGTCTATGATCTAAGTAAAGGAATTGGAGTTCTCAGCAACACAATTGGTTTTGATAGCTGTAATAGCACATACACTAGTGAGCTAATCTAAGTGTCACCTAAAACTACATAGGGCGGTGCTGTGAGGTTCAGAATTTGTAAAGCGATAATACCAGAGACTTACAGTTTATATTTATGGGAATCAGCCATTGCACCCAGACTAGACATAGGAAGATGTCTGGCAGATATTCAATAAAATCCATTTAATTACTAAATTTCACTTAAAGTGTCACTGTTGTTAAAACTTTCAAAATCTAAATCAACAGTACATGTGAAATAAAGCAATTAACATTAATTATTTTTTAGTTATTATGATGCTGTAAAACAAAGCTGAACTTACCAGAAATCCAGTTCCAGTCTCCTGAAGGCAGGTTAAAAAAACAGACTAAACACAAGAATTCTGGCCAGTACAGTCACATGACTGCCTTCTCTCTGTGAGCGCTCAGATGGCCTGGGATACACTGGACTTCCTTTTTTTTGACTGTTTTTTGAGAAAAAAAAATTGTCAGAAAACAGGAAGTGTCATGTTTTGTAAAAAGGTTGTCCGAGATGTAATGGCTTCTGTATCTACTTCTATACTCTGTCGCATCTGTCCTCTTTAGCTTCAATTGTCTTGGTTTTAAAATGGTGTAGAATCCCTGTATTTCTCTTAAAGGGAACCTGTCACCCCCTGTGCCAGAACAGAGCACAGCCCATCCCCCGGTGCAGACCCATATACTGTACTCACCGCTTCTGAGAAGTCCCGCTTCTGGACCCACTCCCACCACCGAGATATCTCTGTCCGAAGCCGTGCGTGCGCTCCCAGAGATGAGTCCGATGACCATAGAGAATGAGTGGAGCCGCCATTCTCTATGGGTATCGGACTCATCTCTGGGAGCGCGCGCACGGCTTCGGACGAAGATATCTCGGCAGCGGGAGCGGGTCCAGGAGCGGGACCTCTCAGAAGCAATGAGTATATGAGTCTGCACCGGAAGGTCGGCCAGGCTCTGTCCCGGCACGGCGGGTGACAGGTCTCCTTTAAGGTGCCTACACACCTTAGCTGGCTTTTCCTTTTGATTCTCCACTTGCCAAGAATACATGTGTTCTCCTGCAGGAACAAAGAACAAGGCAGTCCTTTTTACCATCAGTGGTAGATGCTGTTGGAATGGAGTCAGGACACCCCTGTACTTATTAGAAGTTGAAGTTGGCTGGTTCTACTGGTCAGCAAGGTCTCTGGACTAACATCTAATGTGCTTTGATAAGTATATTTATTAAAGATAAAAAAAAAGAATACACTATTGTTCCTGTTATTTGAAGCAAAATAAAAATTTCCAGGCAAAGCCGCAGAACAATATTGGAGTTACTGGTTTGGAATAAGGAAAAGTAACTATCAACCACAAAGAAATTTAGATGCTCATGTAGGTTAACATTCTTTTAAAACAGCCATGGGAATAGAATTTAACTGCAGTGCAGCAGCCCTGTGGACTTTACAGATCATAATGGCATGAATCTTTGTGACCACAGAAAGGTTTAAAGACTTAACAATAAATCTTAACTGTTAAAACATATTTGTAGTATTTTACTTTTATATTTTATGTTCAAGTGGTAGAAAATTCCATTGGTTACCACTATGTACCAAAAGATTTTCTACTCAAATGTAATCAAACAAAGCAATAGTTTACAGAGAGAGGCTATGTTCACACAATGTAATTTTGCAGTAAAGAACGGATGCTGATTGCAATGGAATCAGCATCTGTTCTTTACTGCAGGGGCGGCATTGCATTGAAGTCAATGCAAGGCCGCCTGCTGTGTTCACGTGTCGTTATGTTAATAACCGTTCTTTAGAACAGTCGTCAAAATAATGTATAGTATCTGCCTATTATTTCTGGACGCTGTTCAATGAACAATGTCCGGAAATAAAAGCTGTTCACAAAGTCTAATGTGCGGCGGCGGCCGCACATTACATTGAAGTGAATCATTAATTGATATGCGGGCACACCCTGCACAAACTTAGGGAAGTGTCACACCACCATAATGCAAAAGCATTGTAGCATCTGAATAATAGTTATATAAAATGCCTAGATAGAGACTTGGTCTGATGGATCACATTTTACATAATGTAGATGGCCAGGTGCAGCACCAGGATGCACTGAGAGGAATACAAACTGGGAAAAGAAGTACAAAGCTCTGGGCAATGTTTTTCTTTTAACTTCTAGGTGAATAACATGTACTGTACCATGTCCCTAAACATTGTTTCAGACCAACGATATTCCCTTCATAGCAATAGTATTCCTTAAAGTGTCACTGTTGTTTTTTTTCTTTTGCAGAAATCAATGGTACAGGCAATTTTAAGAAACTTTGTAACTGAGTTTATTAGGCAAATATGCCATTATTTGCATGAAAAAAAAGACTTTCCCCAGGGCCCCCCTCCCTCTTCTCTCTCATTCACTGCTCATTATCAGGAAATCTCGACTCTTTTACATCAGTCGAGCCCTGTGCAACCTATGGAGAGAGGAGGGGGAGGAGAGAGATTAGTAGCCATCAGAGAGCTTAGAAAAAAGGATTACACAGTGGGAGCTGTGTGAAAGCCGCTATTTAGAGGTTGAGAGGTCAGTTCTTCAGGATTTCAGAGGCGATAGCCCAATGATGTAGCTGTAAATTAACTCTTTGATGTCCTGTTTTGGTGTCTCATCCCCTCCACCCCACCCCTCTTCATACAAAACCATGGAGACAGGGGGGAGAGCTTCAAACTGCTTTTTCATGATAAAAATTAATTTTTCAGCTAATAAACCCAATTACAAAGCTTCGGGCTGGTGCCGTGGTTCTGTAGTGAAGGTGCATGTTCCTTAATGTATGCAGTACCTTTCTTTTAGCCATCGGTGCAGTAGTTTTTTTTAATTCTTGCCTGTAACTTGTAGTGGTGAGGTGTTCGTGCCGCACTTAGGTACGCCTCACCACCGCTTTCTCCTCCCTCTTGGCTGCCCGGCCTCCTGCTTCCTGATGATGTTGCTAGCAAGGGCCGCGTGCCGAATTGCCAGTATGAGCATGCGCCCTGGATCTCTCATGTATTGCACGCTCCTGCATCCCGAATCGCACATGCGCCGTAGTGCAGATGAGCGGTGCAACTGTGGGCATACTGGCAAGTTGGCGCGCGGCCCTTGCCAGCGACGTCATCAGGAGCCCGAGCCGGGCAGCAAAGAGGGAGGAGGAAGCGGTGGTGAGGAGTGGTGAGGCTCCACGTAGCCAGTATGGAAGGCACAGGAAAAGGGGTATGATCAAATGTCCCTCCATGCTGGCCATCTTATGGACAGACTCACCACAGAGCAGGACGACATAGCCTGGAGGAGGAATGTCTGGTATCAAAACTTCAAGACACACAAGGAACTGCTGTCAGTAAGTGTTGCAAACACAAACACAAGTATTTTTTAAAAGGGACAGTTGCAGAGAGCTTTACCTGTTGTAAGAGAAAATAAGGAATCCTTGATTACCTTTTAGGCACAGCATTACCCCTCTGGAGGAGGCAGGCTGTCACAGGATGCATGCACACAGTATTGAAAACAGCCGAGAGCAAGGATTTATTTATTTTATCAAATGAACCGTAAAATGTTGTTTGTGGGGGATTTTATTATGTGGCATCCTGGTAGATTTCTGCACTGTGATAAACTGTTTCCAATTTTGTTTCTCATTTGTTAAATAAGATTGACAGTTTATGTCAGATAATATAAAGATTAGATAGCTGAGCCACATCTGCTTGCAAAAGGTCCATAATTGATATTACTAATTAAAACCATTACAACTCTGTGGCCAAGTGTAAGACACAAAGAGCTCTGTTGCCCCCTGATGATTCACACAAATGTATGATGAATCATAAGTAGGGGTTTTCTCATGCCTTTTTATAGCAGTGTCTAGATTTTTCCCTGGATATTAAGCTATAAAGTCTATAGCTTTGTCTAACAGATCAGTGGCTCAGTTATAGCTATCTTAAGTCTGATATCCAGCAGACTGTTATGGGACTTCTGAAGATAACATACTTTATCTATACAGTGGTACCTTGGTTTAAGAGTAACTTGGTTTAAGAGTAACTTGGTTTAAGAGCTCACAGTTTTTCAAAATTATGACTTGGTTTAAGAGTATTGCTTTGGTTTAAGAGCTCCCTGTACTGGGTGGGAGGGCGAGTGGAGGAGGGGCAGGGACCCAGGAAGTCTCCCCCACTTCAGGCTGGGGCTTACATCAGGGGACAGGACTGTGGAGGTAATCTCTCCATAGCTGTACCCCCTCTCTCCCCGGACAGAGAGTGCTGTATGTATGTGCCCACATCTGTCCTGCTCATTCCTTCCTGCTCCCTGCAGTCTCTCTCCGCCCTTGTGTTTCCCATCCTCTCCATTACTGTACAGTAACTTATAATATCACAGATTCTGCTGTTTCTGAATGTTTGTTTTACCTGTTTTACATGTTATTCAGAATAATAAATCATTATTTTTTGGGGTATGGAACCAATTATCTGCATTTCTATGATTTCTTATGGGAAAATTTGCTTTGGTTTAGGAGTGGATTTGGATTACAAGCACAGTCCCAGAACGGATTATGCTCGTAATCCAAGGCACCACTGTATATCTTTGATAAGAAAGTTTATAGACAAACAGCGTGCATGCTTACCAAGGGGAAAGTTACTCCAAAAATAGTCATTACTGGTGTTCTAATGGTCAGACCCCCACCAATCAGATAATTATCACTTTACCGTATTAAGGTAAAAATTATAATCTTGGGAAGGGGGGCCCAAAATAATACAATGAAAATGAACTGATTGTACATTTTATTGGCTCTGAATTGGCTTAAGAATAAAAAAATGGGTCAGCAGTCCATACATACATACTGTACATTGTTTTATAGTAGGTATAAAGTTATTAGTTCATATTCCAGTATACTTTTTATGTGTAATCCAGTTTTATTGGTACATTTTAAAAATACAAATTAACAGGAAAAAAAAAGAAATCAAATACATAGAACATTAAATTCACAGAAACAATTAGTGATGTAATATTATTATTAATATGGAAATGACTAATTTAAGCATCCAGTGGCATGTACAGAACAATTAAAAAAATTAAAAGAGAGTGAAATTACACAGCAATTTTTTAGTCAAAGCTTTAAGCAGATTCAAAAAGAATATGAAGTATAAATGAAGGACTTCTCCATCTTGTGGGATCCGCTTCTTGTGTTGGCTCAATAAAACAGAATGAAAAACTGTAACAAAAAATTGTTTAAAACCACCCTTATGGTTTGTTTATAGAGGCAAAAAAGTGTTCATGTGGAAACTATGCCGATGTCTGCACTAAACATTGTAATTATGCCAAAAAATGCCTTCATTAGTTTCACTGAGAAATGCTAAAAAAAAAATGCAATTTTTGTGGGAAAAAAGTGCAGTTTGACATGTCACCCTTTCTGCATGAAAGCTTCTTTTCAAATCAATGGGAGCTTAAGCCCTCAAGGACCACTGACGTTTTTTGGTGCATTATGGCAGCGTTAAGAGGGTAATGAGAGGGCCCACAACGCTGTCGGCTACTTGGCAATTGCTTCAGGCTCCTGAATTGATCACAGAGAATGTTAATCAATGAAGTACATTTGTACTGCATTGATCCCTATAAGCAATCATTAAATTGCACATAGGAGTCCCCTAAGTTTTTTTAACAAATAGAAAATGCCTTCCCATATTAAAAGTTTAAATCATTTCTCTTTTTCCCATTTTTCAAATAAAAAAAATTTTTTTGACAAAACATGTAGACTTTTTGTCACATCACATCCAGAAAAAATTGAATAAAAATTGATCAAAAAGTCGCATTAATGCAGGTGTGGTACCGATAGAAAGGACAGATTATGGCGAAAAAAAGAAAATGACACCTTACACAGCCCCATAGACCAAAAAATAAAAGCATTATAGGTATCATAATAGTGCAATTTTAAATACATTTATTTTTTCTCAAAAGTTAAATTTTTTTAAAAGCAATAAAATAAAAGTTATATAAATCTGTCAGGACGGGAAGGTAGGGACAAGACGAGACAGTGGGCCCTGAGACTGAACCCACCCACTGTCCCTACCTTCTTGTCTCAATCGGCCCTAGGCAGCCGCAGACAACCACGAAGACTTTCCCTATACTGAAAAAGTGTAACACAGAACAAGACAGACAAACACAATAAAGGGAATTCAACAAGCCAAGTCAGAACCAAACAGCAACGCAGTACAAAATCGGAGATCAAACAGGTAGTCAAAGGTCAGGCGGGAGGTCAGGTACCAAGTCGAGCAAGCAGAGGAATTAGGAATGGGGATCGCAGGAGTAGACAGGGGGAGCTGGGATTAGGGTAGGAACCTTAATAGCCAGCAGTGAGAGACTGGCCACTGCTTTCATTTATGAGGATCAAGAGCCCGGTCCGGATCCCATTGGACTGGCATTCTGATCCTCCAGGTTCCGTACAGGCAGAGGCATTTGTCAATCAATCAACACTGCTCAGCTGCATCGATCAAGGCTAGCAGTTAGCAATGTAACTCCTGCATTGCCAGTATGCTGAAAGGCAAGCAGGTGTGTCAGATAAAGAGTAAAAACAGACCCAGTTTACACCAGACTCACTGCACATTCCTGACAAAATCATTGTAATCATACTGACTTCAGGAACATAGACAACTTGTCAGTTTTAATGCAGGACAAACGGCGTAAAGAGAGCACCCCCCCCCATGTGGTGGGTCATGGCATGTCAATTTGTTAAATAACACAGACTCACAGATTGGATAGAAACTTCTCCACATAATTCTAATAGTTGTTTGTTTGTTTTTTTTTTTTTTTTTGCCTTGCAACATTTTTATTATATGTCAAGTATTATTGTTCTAATTAGCTTTCCATAAAGTCCACATGCAGTTTTAGGCTGGGTTCACACTACGTATATTTCAGTCAGTATTGCAACCAAAATCAGGAGTAGATTAAAAACACAGAAAGGATTTGTTCACACAATGTTGAAATTGAGTGGATGGCCGCCATATAACAGTAAATAACTGCCATTATTTCAATACAACAGCCGTTTTTTTAAAATAACAGCAAATATTTGCCATTAAATGGCAGCCATCCACTCAATTTTAACATTGTGTAAACAGAGCCTTTCTGTGTTTTCAATCCACTCCTGGTTTTGGTTGCAATATGAGGACCACAATACTGACTGAAATATACATAGTGTGAACCCAGCCTTAAAGGACAAGTGCCATGAAAAACTTTTTCGCAGTAATTGAAGCACATTACAAAGTTATATAACTCTGTAATATGCTTCAATCACCTATCTGCCTCCCTTCCCTGTCTTTTCCCCCCTCCACCCCCCACCAGGAAGTGTCCTGACTCACACAGACCTGATTACTGTCGTCACAGTCACCAGGCAGCTCCTTTTTGTGAGGATGAGTCATCAGCAGGAGGGCTGCTCTAGGTCCTGTAACACCAGCCTCCCCCTCCCCCTCCAGGGAAGTCTCCAGATGTACTGTATCCAACACTCATGATTCTTACAAAGAAATGCAGTGCCAACTGATTTACTGCAAACAATGTATAGATACATAGAAGGGCAGAAAAAAAGGAAAAATTGGCACATCTATGACTCTGTTCACACTGCAGGTTGCACGCTGCTTGTGGCTTAAGTAAAGTAAATGCTCCTATATCAGGCTCTAGTGTATAATGTCTATATATGCACTAAATCCTTAAACTACAACCAAAAAAGAGAAAAATGGTCCTGAGGGGAAACCAAACCAAGGGAACCCCCCCCCCCCCGACTAAAACAGATGCAAGACCAAAATATTAGAAAATTATATTTTATTGTTAAATGTATTCCCCAAAAAAATGCATATAATGAGTGGTGTGGTGGACAAATATACTAAGTACACGCTGTATGGATAATGTGCTATAACTTTTGATGGTATTTACTGCTTGACTATCCACTGTGAGTTACATGTCTGTCTGTGATATGCCCATTGCCCAGTATATGTGTATGTAGGTTTTTTATTTATTTATAGGTCTGTTATTATAGTGATTGAAAAAGCACTATATTGTAATCCGTATTCTTCTTCTTCCGCTTCTTTTTCTTTCAGCCATTTTTCTGTGATTAATACAGCCCGAACCGCATTGTGCACAGACTCAGTTCAAACTGCATTTCGAAGCCCTCAGCGGTGTGAGGTGTGCTATCTATTTTTCATTTCAATCGGATTTGTTGTTTTTAGGAAATTTACGTTTAAAGACCCCTAATTTCCAAACAGAAAATAATGGCCCATTGGAAATAACGGCCACACTGTAAAGGCTAACAGCCAATCACAGCACATATGCAAATAGAGTAAATATAGCAGCCAATAGAAATTCTAAGGTCTTGTCAGTCAATGCTTCACAACATCCACACAGTCACACAGTCACATGTTCACTATTGGCCAATAGAAAATGTAGAAGATGGAAGGTCCTTAACGATTTTGTCTCACTGACATGAGTAACCGAGCAATGATCTTTACCATTATAAGTAGCAGAGTTCAGTCAGTAAAGTAGCAGAGCTGAGGGGACAGTACCCAAGTCGCTCTTAAAGGGACGGTACACAAGTTGCCCTTAAAGGGACGGTACCCAAGTCACTCTTAAAGGGGCATTACATATGTCCCTCCTAAAGGGACGGTACCCATGTCGCTCTTAAAGGGGCAGTTCCCAAGTCACCCTTAAAGGGATGGTACCCAAGCTGCTCTTAAAGGGACGGTACCCAAGCCACTCTTAAAGGGACGGTACCTAAGTAGCTCTTAAAGGGGCAGTTCCCCAGCTGCTCTTAAAGGGATGGTACCCAAGTCGCTCTTAAAAGGGACGGTACCCAAGTCGCCCTTAAAGGGACGGTACTCAAGTTGCGCTTAAAGGGACGGTACCCAAGCCTCACTTAAAGGGGCGGTACCCAAGTCACTCTTAAAGGGGCATTACATATGTCGCTCTTAAAGGGACGGTAGCCATGTCACTCTTAAAGGGGCAGTTCCCCAGCTGCTCTTAAAGGGATGGTACCCAAGTCGCTCTTAAAAGGGACGGTAAACAATTTGCCCTTAAAGGGACGGTACCCAAGTTGCACTTAAAGGGACAGTACCCAAGCCTCACTTAAGGGGGCGGTACCCAAGTCACTCTTAAAGGGGCATTACATATGTCGCTCTTAAAGGGACGGTAGCCATGTCGCTCTTAAAGGGGCAGTTCCCAAGTCACCCTTAAAGTGATGTTATTCAAGCCGCTCTTAAAGGGACAGTACCCAAGCCGCTCTTAAAGGGACAGTACCTAAGTAGCTCTTAAAGGGGCAGTTCCCCAGCTGCTCTTAAAGGGGCGGTAGCCAAGTCGCTCTTAAAGGAAAGGTACCAAAGTCACTTTTAAAGGGACGGTACTCAAGTCGCTCTTAAAGGGACGGTACCTAAGTTGCTTTTAAAGGGACTGTACCAAAATTGCTCTTAAAGGGACTGTACCAAAGTCGCCCTTAAAGGGTTAAAGTTTCTCTTAAAGGCAAGTCACTCTTAAAGGGGCGCTCTTTTCAAGCACTATGTATTTCCCTGGAAATGCAAATCTAGTATTATGTGATGTAATCTACTTGTATCCACCCTATGTTGGGAATCTGTATAGGCTCCAGTTCTCATTATGTGCATTTTAGTAAAGTTTATTTTTTGGAATACATTCTACAATAAAATATAATTTTCTCATATTTTTGTCTTGCATCTGTTTTGGTCGGGGGGGGGGGGGGGATTCCCTTGGTTTGGTTTCCCCTCAGGCCCATTTTTCTCATTTTTTTGTTGCAGTTTAAGTAAAGTAAAGCTAAAAAACAGAGGTGCAACAGCAACTTACAGGTGCAAGGGCTTACTGTATTTACTCCTCCCAGTGTACACACAATAAACACCTGCTCTGTAGATATTAAAAAGTGAGGATCTTAGCAAACAATTTGATCAAACAGAGTGTACCATGTCGCCACATTAGGGCACCCTTTTTATAGCACCCTTGGGACATGGGTGGAGTGCAAGCCAACAGGTGGTAGCCACACACCCCCACATTCAACAGAAAAAAAGGAAAAATTGGCAGCACATGGCATCTAAGCCACAAGCCGCGTGCATAAGTGTGCTGCCAATTTTCCTTTTTTTCTGTTGAATGTGGGGTGTGTGGCTACCTCCTGTTGGCTTGCACTCCACCCATGTCCCAAGAGTGCTATAAAAAGAGAACATTTGGCTCCTATCTGGCCAGTTGTAGGCTTATGCAGCCCAAGAGGGGTCATTGCTAGTGTGAAAATGCTAGAGTAGGACCATGCCTCAGAGGATGCGTTAAAGTGGTGACATGATACACTCTGTTTGATCAAATAGTTTGCTAAGATCCTGAGTTTTTAATATCTAGAGAGCAGGTGTTTATTGTGTGTACACTAGGAGGAGTATATACGGTAAAGCCCTTGCACCTGTGGGTTGCTGTTGCACCTTACATACAAGGGCAGATACATAGTGGATTTATGCAAACTATATTGCCCAACATAATCTGATCATATTGAACAATATGTTACTCACGAAGAGATTATCAAAAAGTGCTGATATAGTGCTCCGGCCACACACTCCATTGTGTGCAGCATTGAATTGGGATGCGGGCGCACACAAACGCGCCGGCATCCTAATTCAACAGAAATGAAGATCATACAGTACTGGACGGGAGGATTTTCTCTCACACCGGTCGTTCTGTGACCCGGCTGGGTTACAGAACGGCCGGTATCATGCACCGTGTGAACATGGCCTGCTTCTGTATAGCTTTATGCAAGCATGCAGACACTGCAGATAGTTCTTTACATAGTGGGATCTACAGGGTCTTTGATCATAATATTTATACCACTGACTGCTCCCTAGGGGAATAAAGAGCATCTAGTTGCCAGTTAAAATCTTATGTTTATGTTCAGATTATGGTTCTCTTCTATACATTATTGCATCATAAATTATGGAGCAGATGTAAATAGCTGAAATATATAAGATAGTCAGCAGAAAAATTCCACCAGGTCCATCTAGTCTGCCATTATATGATTTTCTTTATTATGTTAGAATAGAATCCATTGTAAACAACAGAAAGTGTGGGGTCTTGTCCTTGTACTGGTCTACATGATTCTCTATTCATGGTAACCTCTGTCTGATAATGAATTATCACTGAAGTATAAATTCATAAATAATAAAAAAAAAAGAAGAAGTGAAAATAGCTTTTTATTAATGCAATATCATGGCACAGAACTGTCGCCTCAGCAAACCCTGAATTTAAATATTAATATATTAGTGCAATATTCTATACAAGTAGTTTGAGGCTGTAATAGGCGTGCAAATGTGTTATATTACTTTGTGTATCATGCATGTTAGAATTCAGCAGCATATTCTAAATTTAGTCAGATAACCATGTAAGCATAGTTGGTGATACACAGATAAAAAATATGATGGTTAACAATTATTATGTTTAGGTTACTAAAACAGTCCTGATTAATAAAAAGACTTGCTTTAAATTGTTCTTGGTTTCAACTTTAGGGGCTCATGCATGCTGTGGTCAATGAAGGTTCATGGGGCACCATTTTTTTTTGTGGGACTATAGTCTGTAAGTTTTAAAATAGAGCAGACGATAAAGCAAGTTACAACGTTCTCTCATGGATTCTCAAGTAATGCATTAGAACAAGAACCTTTGTGCAAAATGAGATGTGCAGAATAGGCCCAGAGACATCTGTTGGGGCTGTTTTATGGGTATATACTAAACAGATACATAACACATTTTAAAGTTTTAAAAATAATCCTAAAGCTTTGTTTCTAGCTTTTAATAAATTTTAACATGAAAAAAATCTGTGGCCAGCAATTTGCACATGAAAAATAATTTTACTTGCTCCAGATACGTTTTTGCTTCTTTATAGATCATAGTTACGAATTGTATTAAGCAATGCCTTCTCATTACTAAAATTAGAAAAAAATGCTTAAACTGTATAACTTTAAAAGTAGATATGTGAAACCTAAAAATTTCAACAGCTATCTGCCATTAGCTCTTGCCGTGCTGCGAGGCAGCTTACTGGAGGGCTAAATACAGTTGGATCTTTTATGCCTAGCTGTAAGTCAAAGAATCGAGTGGAAGTAGTCATGCTTTCATTCTTTGTGTAGGTTTCTTGCACAGGATAGCAGTCCTTGTCTGTGTAAACTCCGACCCAGGTTTCATCTGTTAAAGGCAGACCAAAAAAGAGGAATGAAAATTGTGAAATATATAATTACAATCTGTCATACAGTATATGTAAATGATACTTATGTATAGTACATCTACAGCATAAAAGTCAAAAATAGAACACCATGACCAGATAAAGTTTTTTCTAGAAGTAGAACCAGCACTCTCTGACTTCAGTAAAACTTTGTCCTTTATTGGAGCAATGTTAAGTTCTATCAGGAAACACAAACACATATTAGGGAAGGGAAACTGGATTTTCAAGCCATTACCATCTCATAATTGCGATGCCCCTGGCCCCTAGGGGCCACTCCGCAGTGTAGATGGTGCTAACAGGCAGGAACCGGGGCAGCTGTAGGGCATAGGGTTGTCACGGTGAAGGCACAAGGGTGATACAGCTGGAAACTGGGCTCCTGACCATGCGGGGATACTGGGCATGCGATTCTTAGTTGTCCTTAGTCAGGGCACCAATTATCCCACCAATGCCAAGGTTCAGAAACAACGGTAGTTGTATATTTATTGTAACGGTGGTAACTAGTAGCAATAGTCTCACCAGATGCAACCGGGTATAAGGCAGACTTGAATAAGGCAGAGTAATGGGTGATGCAGCAATAGGCTGTGCTGATAGCGTACTGAATGATGGGAGTAGTAGTGAGACTGAAGTTGAGATGCTGGGTGGAATAAAACTGAGATGAATACTTGCTGTTGATGATTAGAGAAGATGATGAGAGGAATGACTGAAGAACGGCACCCAGATCTGGAGAATAGATGAGAAGCTTGAGGACTTAAGAATAGAACACAGCCAGGAACACTTCTTGTGGAGCTGGAGCAGCAGAGCACACGTATCTCTCTCCTGACAGGGGAGAGAGAACACACAGACCTTGTCCCCCTGAAGGTGGAAGACAAGACTGAGGTAGAACAGGAAGTCACATGGTAACCCCAGCCAAAGCTCGATGACCATTGGAGTTACCATGGAAGCAGGGGCAGTCACGTGACATCCAGCCATTGCATCATCACACCATTAGGTATATACAGTGAAATATACATGAGAAGTACCATACTTGAACACTGGGGGCTACATAATACCCTTAGTCACTGATACCTGAATATGCATACAAGAAATGCATGGAATAGCAGACCTGAACACTGAGAAGGGTGACACAATACACGCAGTTTGCAGTGAACCATAGCTTTCCAGAACAGAACTGGTTATATTAAAAGTGTGAGGATAAGAGGGTCTGTTCTGGGACACTGCATAATCATGGTGTCAGGAATGTGCAGTAGCCTGGTGTGAACAGTGCCTGGTTTGTTGTGACACACCTAGTTGCTTTTCATCCAGCAATGCAGGAGTTAACCTGAGCTCTGCAGGATTTTAATGCTTCAGCTGAACCTGGTGCTGGAATCAGGGCTGGTCCAATCAGCTGCTGGACCTAGCCTCTGATCCTGGATAACAGCTAGCTGCTCACTTCGGTTCATACCTGGATCCCAGCTTCCCTGTGTCTACTTCTGTAATTCCCTTCCTAATTCCCTTTGACTGTTCTACTTGTTATTCGACCTACCACCTAACCTTTGACTATCTGATTGTATTGCTGATTTTGTACTGCGTTGTCCGTGTGGTTTTGACTTGGCTTGTTCACCATCCGCTATTGTGTATGTTTGTCTGTCCTGTTGTGTGCTCCACTTATACATCGTAGGGAACGCCTTTGTGGTTGTCCACGGCTGCCTAGGGCCGGCTGAGGCAAGTAGGTAGCGACAGTGGGTGGGTTCAGACTCAGGGCCCACTGTCTTGTTTTGTCCGTACCTCCCTGTCCTGACACATGGCTTCAGTAAAACTTCATCTACAGGTATAAATCTGTGACATGATTAGAAAACAGCCACCCACCAACACATGATTCATATAAAATAACAATGACACATTAAAACCCCCCAAAAAACAAAAAAAGTTAAAGGGAGACAACCAATATATTTTTAAAATTCATTGCTAATAAAGCTTCATACATACTGTTTTCACATACAGCTATCAGGTGAAAACCTACTTTTATTTCCCATGCAGTATGCAAATGTTCTCTAACAAGGTATCAGGGCAGTCTTACTTTCCTAACTAGTCATGGCTAAGGGGCTGCACTCCACTCCATCCTCACTGGGCGTGATTTACAGTGCAGTAGCTTCCTCCATCACAGAGAGACTGGCCCGTATGATTGTCACAGCTCCAACTGTGGTAAATTAGGGGTTCAAAGTGTTAAATGCAAGAGCTGATGTAGCGTTTCTGCAGTGGGACTTGTTAAAGGGCTTAGAGTGGTAGTAGCTCCCTCTAGGTACCTGAACACACCCATTAAAGTTGTTCTCAATGTCCCCTCTGTAGTGCAGTGGTGCAATATTACAGTCTTTAGTTACTCAGGCACTGGCCGCAGGGCCAGGCCCTGGAAAGGACACCCTCCTCGGGAACTCTGCACTGCACTCTGCAGTGATCTCTTCACTGGAAAAAGACTGAATCACTACTACATGGCCCTTTCCACCAGACTTATAAACTAGTGTTTCCTATTGGTGGACCAAGGTCTGTGGTACCTTAACACCTGATAGGCCCATAAGTTAGAAAGCAGCTGGCAAATTACCCCTGCAGCATCCTTCAGCCTGTGCTCGCTATAGGAAAAAAAACTGCCATCTAAAAAACAAAATGCAGTAAACACCTTTATCCACAGAATACAAAGAAATACACATAACATCAGTGTCAACTTACATTCATGCATATACAGCAATGGCACTTGGGTTCTTGGACACTGCACAAGGTCTTCACTTGGATTAGGTTAGGTCTTTACAGTAAATTGGCAGCGGGGATTGGACACCACTGTGCTGCGCATGTCCGGCAGAGTAAAGACGTCAGAGCTATGAGGACGATAGGGGCCAACCTCTGTGACAGGGGAAGCTACTGCACTGGAAAACTGAGTTCAACCTACTAGCCATGACTGATTAGGAAAAGAAGACAATCCCAATGCCTAGTTAGAGAACATAATAAGTAGGGTTTTTTTTTTAACTCGATAGTTAGCCTGGTCAAATGGAACAGATATATGTTACGACAGTGTGGCTTGAGCTTTATTTAGGCATTTAGAAATTATATTTATAACTCCCAAGTAACAGGTTGCTTGGTATAGTGTGCTAACAGGTGCTGAGCTTGCAGTAGATTATTAATCAAAACTCTAAAGAGATAAAAGCACCAGTACTCACCAAGTTCAGGACATTAGGAAAAGCACAAGGGGCATTCCAAAGAGAGCAATGTCTGTCACTATGAGCTAAAAGAAGCAAGTTATTAGGAAATGGCTGTCATTCTCGGTGGAATGCCCCTTGTGAATAAACACCTCCATTTGCTGAAGTTGTTGAGTGCCTGCGCTGTATTCTTTGAAAAATTTCAAGCAATGATATTTAGCCTGAGAGGCAAAAATATGGTGATTGATTCCCTTTATGGCTTGTTAGTAACGAACTATGAAATCTGTTTAAAAAAAAAAAGGGGGAAGAAATCCCTTTGATGAAGCGTACAGTGCAAGTCTTTGCCCTGCCTTGGTTTGTAAACTTTCCACATACCATATAAACAGAGAGCTTATACATCGCACAAATGTGTATTTTCAAAGTGTCTGGACACACACAAATATTCATTGTGTAAAAATTACTGACATCTCATATGTGTTTCTTAAAGTGTACCACTTTTCCAATGTACTGTACATCTGTTTTGAATTTGGCACCAGAATCTGTTTCCGAGCTCCTGTTCTCGTACCCCACTGTAAAGTGTATGATTGGAGCTATGGAGATGTGGCAGGAAACTCTTATCACAAGCTATAGTTATATGTAGCAGAAAGCAGGGAAAATGGATGCTCTGAAATTTGTTTTAGTGCTGAATTCAAAGTAGGTGTACATTAAAAAAAAATTAAACAGTGCCCAGTGTTGCAAAATAGTCATATATACAAGGGACCCTTGGATGATAACCAAGTCTGGTCTCTATTTTCCTCTCATAGGGCTGGGTCTTGTTGACGCAATAGCGATGTTTTTGTACAATATTAGCGACCCTTTGATATTCCTAGCTGTATGTGGTTATAAAAACGTGATTTTTATTTTGTTGTTAATATCATTTTTACAGCTATTTTTACCTCAAGATATTGACCAATACTGCCTACTTTTAGTTTTTATATTTTCTTTTGCTCTCCTGTCCAATTCGTGTACCCTCTCTTAATTCATGAATAGGGTTATTCATGTATGAGGACACTGTAGACAGAGCAATTACATTAAGCCATAATAATTTCTCCAACAGAAATATACAACTGACATACAACTTAACCCATTCCTGCACTACAACGTACAGTTGTGTTGTGGTGCTGGTAAGGGAATATAGAGAGGGCTTGTGACATGCCCTTTCTCTATACTGGGAGGATCCCGGCAGCTATCAGTAGCTGGGGGCAGACACAAATAGGCGGCATGGAGCAAACCTCTGTGTGAGCTATTTAACCGTCTAAATGTCACTTTCAAAACTGACATCGCCATTTAAAAGGCCAGCAAGATTGCAGGGAGCTAATCCAATGTCATTGTAGCCCAAGGCCTCTGTGAAGCCCCCCCCCCAGCTACCTGACACCAGCAATTGTCATTGTTAAGAGGGTACAGAGAGGGCTCATGACGTGAGCCCTCTCTGTGCTGCGCCACTCCTGACTGCTGTGAGCAGCTGCGGAGCTCGATCAGTTGTGCCAGTTAGTTAACCATTTAAATCCTGATGTCAAAACTAAAAGCGGCCTGGCATACCTCATTGGTGGTCTAGTGGTGCAGATCCGTTACCCTGCAGCGAGATCCCAGGAAGCTCTGTGATGTCTCCCAGGCTGCCTGACATCCTGGAATGCTTCAGACGGTCTGCAGCAGATTGAAGCAATTACCAGGTTTAGTGGTAACGAATTGCAGAATGAAGCCAATTGATGCAATTCGCCAGATTCGCTTCGCTCATCTCTACTCATACTGACTAAAGAACATAGATAACATGCCAGTTTTACCATAGGGAAAACAGCGTAAACACGAAACCCCCTAAATGGAAAAAATAGCATTTCACTGCACAGTACACTAGCGCTAACTTTTAAACTCATAAATAACTCTCGACATCATAATTAATCATGATGCTGGGAGTTCCCAGGTCCAGTCCACAGAATACCTTACAGACAGAATTCTACAAACGTATGAATGAACCCTCAAGGTGACTGTGAAGTGGTTAAGTCCCATTGTCTCTGGTACTGGTTCTATAAATGCATGCCTGGAGAAGTTGCAGTTCTATTCTTCAACATGTGGTACCTTGTCTTCCTGGCGATTCGAAAGGCACCAAATATATAGGGGGAGATTTACCAAACATGGTGTAAAGTGAAACTGGCTCAGTTGCCCCTAGCAACCAATCAGATTCCACCTTTCATTCCTCACAGACTCTTTGGAAGATGAAAGGTGGAATCTGATTGGTTGCTAGGGGCAACTGAGCCAGTTTCACTTTACACCATGTTTGATAAATCTCCCCCTTAGTGTCTATTCTAAATACGATTTCCTATAAAGAACTGTATGTTTTGATAGTTTGTGACATTGAGTCTCTCTATACTAGTGTTCTCCAAGACCTGGGCATACAGGCATATTTGATGTCATGCAGCATATATTCCTTTTCCAGATTCTCAATATCATATGCAAATGTGTTTGTTTTCTGCTGGGAATATAGAGACATCTTTTCTGATTTTACCCTTTTCTCTCTGACCTTGCCAGGTACATCTGAACATCTGGATACTGGATGTAGTGGCTGTACCTTCTTTTATAAAGAACATTAATTCCAACAACTGTAATCTATTTTTTCACTTATAACCAAGATTCCCTAGAATCCCAGAATATTTATACCTTTACCTAGTGGAAACTTGTCGCAGCTCACTTTTACCAGCTGATTTTTGTCATCCTGTTCACACTGTGAAAGGAGTCCCTGTTGGAGAAATGACTGTAGCCAAATGGAATTACAGCATAGGAAATAAAAAATAAAAAAAATAAAGAGGACTTTTTGATATCTTGAGGTAAAAATAATAATTGAAATGTTACTAACAAGACACAATTGAAATGAAAATGACCTGTTTTTGTAACCACGTTAATATACTGGAATATACTGGAAGCTAAGGGCTGGTGTGGTAAAAGCCCCTACATTGGGTAATGTGCCTTTATCTACAGGTTTACATATGAGATGAGGGAAATAGAGACCAGACAAAGACCCTTGTATATGTAGCAAATCTCTATTTAAAACAACTATTATACAGGATTAGATCACAGAAAAAATACATACAATAAAATTTACTGTGATACGTTAGTAGTATATAGGACCTGGTGTGACATTTGCAACATTTCTTATGTCAGGTGCACTAGAAGAAAAGATTAGAAGAACATATATATGAGATGTCAGTAATTTAGGTGTAATAAATATTTGTAGTGTATGCAGAGACTTTAGAAATATCAATGTATATCATGCCAGGGATCTCTTTCTGTAATATAAAGAGAGATCACAGATCGACGTGGGGTGGAGACTGACACAGCACGCTTTTTAAAAAAGAGAAACATGTTGGCTTTTCTGGCTCCCATCCTTCTATTATGCGCTCATTTATTCTTGATGTGATGATTTTAATAATCAATAAAAGACAAAATCTTACTAAAGTCCAAGAGTCCAAAGCATTGGCTGTCCAGACATGATGTGTATTGTAGTTTGCAGCAACAGGTTCCCCATCCCTGCTCTAGAACATCAATGCAAGATAATTGACTGAACTGGATGGACATATGGCTGTTTTCAGACCTACTATTTTACAGTTTCTTCCAGTTTAGCACAAATGCCTATAATTTGTCAATTTTTATCTTGAGCGGAGGTGCACGAGCCTAGATAGGCTGTGGCGCGCTTAGGCAAGCGGGATTCCAATCCTGCTGTGAGTATGTAATCTCATTGAAAATGATAGGGAAGGTATCCGCAGCGGATTTCGCTGCAAACTGAGTATGTGTGAATCTACCCTTAACCAAACTGTACAGTATGCCTTATCCACATGAGAGTATTTATATATGGACCTATTAGGCTCTGATCATGCACAGCCAAATACAGTAGGAAAAATTGGTAGAAAAGGTTGTCACATTTTATATATATTTTAATACTGTATTTTGCTTTTATTTTACTGTGGGTGAATCCAGCCTGACCCTAACAAGAACACTGAATACACATATGTCTATCTATATTTACTTATGTAAATGTATGTCCATTCCTTGCTTGTGTAGCTTTGGGTTGTAAAAGTGATCAGTATTTTTATTTGTACACTTAAAAATGAGGGTTATAATAGATGATAATCATGTAATCTGGCATATTGACTCTCAAGACCTAAACAGAACATACAGTATGTGTATCTAAAGCTAAACATACTATTTGTAAAGGATCCCCCCATGTTCAAACTGATAAAGAAATATTTCCAATTATGAAATAAGGGAATAATCTGTGAATTTAGTCTTACAAAATCATGTTGATGATTAGTTCTTCACTAACATTTTATAATATGTATTACTTAAATGAAATGGCAAGTAATTGAGATAACAGACGGCTTAGCACAGAGCAAGAGAGGTGATGTGGATGAAAACAGGTGTCTGTCTTCAATGATATTTATTCTTTTCATGACCCATTATGTTTTTTGGGTAAAATCATATAATCATATGTTCCCACACATACAGCATGGTCAATAGATCAGACACTTCACAGCTGTTTTTCTAAGTTTCTCTGTATACATATCCACCAGGGGAAAGGCTCTTTGTATAGACATTAAAATAAAACCTGAAAATAAAAAAGACTTTGCACAATATGAATTATATTACTATCTCAGAGTAGCATGGGAACATATTCATAGCACAGGTTTGGAGACTGCCCATGGGAACCATACTGTCTACCTTTCAATATACTGAACAAGTTTCCACTACATCCAGCACTAGTGCTTAGGTATGCCCTTGGGATCCCTGCCATTGGAAGTAAATGAACAGGCAGTGTTGATCTTAGCAACCGGCAAATCACCAAGAGTAACTAAGGAAGTTCTCTTTCTCAAGAATGAAACCAATAAAGATATACTTTTATTTAAGACCCTTAGGGATTTAATATATTTTTCAGAATGTTTAAGTCCATATGTCTTCCTGTAATTTGAAGAACGCACTCGATATTTCTACATGTTTTCTATGTGCCCGACAAGAACACTGCTTCCTAAATTGCATATGCATAATAATCATTTGTGAATGATGTTTCCATTATTTAATGGGTTCATCAGTCTGTCATTATTACCTACATTGTTGGTGGTAGTTATTTGTCTTTTTGACATGTATATCCATGCCAATATGCCATTTGGTCTTTTGTGTTTGAGTTAGGTGTAGGAAAATGACACTCTTCTTTTTTTCTTGCTGTTTGATTTATGAACCATGACTGTTCGGCTCAGAGTCCATAGCAGTCAGACTGCTTTTCATATTTTTGCTCAGTTCTGCTATTCCTGGTTGTAGCTGAGTCCACTATTGCACTCCCCCTGCTGATCAGCAATAGGTGTTTGGGATCAGAGTAATTGTGACTGACTATTGACTCTCCCAATCAGCTGTCAGTATCTAGGCTTAGCCTTTTAGTCACATAAGTATCCTCACTTGTCTCATGTTCCTTTCCTGTGATAGTACCTGCTTTATCCTAGAGTTACTTGACCTAGCATTTCCCTGCATTTGCATTCTGGCTGACCTCTGCTATTAACCCTTTGACTACCCCTTTGGACACGATTTTGTACTTTGCTGCTCGGTTGGTTTTGACTTGGACTCCTGACTTTCCCTTTATTGTGTTGTTTTGTTCTGTGTTCCACTTAGTGAGATCAGGGACTGCCGTCTAGTTGTCCGTTTGCTATTTTAGGGCATCTGAGGCAAGTAGGTAGGGACAGCGGGGCGGGTGCCAGCTTCAGGGCTCACCTGCCTTGTATTTCCCTTAGTGATGAACGAACCGGCTGAGGTTCGGGTTCGTATGAACCTGAACTATCGGCTTCTGATTCCCGCTTTCTGCCGGCTCCGTGAAGAGGGTGGATACAACCTTGAGGACCGCCTAGAAAACTGGCGGTCAAAAAAAAAACCTGGAGGACCGCCAGCCAAAAAACAGATAATGTGGGAACATAGCCTAAAACTGCTGACAGGTCTGCTTTAAGCCTTATAATCCAGTCATCTAGATATTATTTGTGTCTGTCTGGGACAGCACACTCCAGAGGACTGGTGCAGCACAAAAAAGCATTGATGGGAATGACAGGTTTGGATTATGCAGCATGTCAATCTTAGATCATAGACAGAATGTAGAGGTCGGCTACAGTGGTAGATATAGGTTGTTGCAGCACAGTTGAGAGATTCAGGAGTAAGACTGGTAAGTTTAAAGGGGTTATCGAAGGTTAGAAAAAGCACAGCTATTTCATGCAAATACAGCCCCACACCTGTCTCCGAGTTGTGTGTGGTACAGTGATCCCTCAACTTACAATGGCCTCAAGATACAATATTTTCAACATACAATGTTCCTTTTTGGACCATGGTAACTTGAGACCAGACACAACATACAACATACAATGCTATGGACAGTCAGGATCTGCAGCACAGGTAAATAACTAGATGATCAACCAATGAAACTGGCCATTTTACTGGTAAAACCTCAGTATTAGTGAAATGCATGCATTGGTTGGCTGTCTAGCAGTGATTCTCTAAGTATAGTGTGATACTACATATCCTGTGCTGCTCTTTACCTGGGCCAGTTTTCCATAGAATTTTGGTCTCAACATATGTTTCAACGGTCGTCCTGGAACCAATTAATATTGTATGTTGAGGGATCACTGTATTGCAGTTCAGTTCTATTCACTTTAATGGGACTAAGCTGCAAAACCCACACTCAAACTGAGGACAGAAGAGGTAGTGTTTCTGGAAGAAAGCAGATACATCTTTGACAAGCAGTCCTGACAACACATAAAAATTCAATTCTAAAGTGAATGGACAACCAGTGCAATGACTGCTCAGGATAAAGGCATTGATGTGATGGCTGGACATTAAAGATGGTTGCTGTATTCAGATTAGATTGAAGAAATCAGAGTTTATTGACGGTGAGAGCAACTGGTAACAAGTTACAGAAGAAGATGATCGTTGTCATCAGTTGTCTTTATTACATGGAGGGATAATCTGCCAAATCTGCCTGATTCGGCAGATTATCGCTCTGTAGACTTGACGTGCAGATTTGCTCCACCACTCAGTGAACTACGGTATTCAATACTATGTTCCTCCCTCCTCTATATAAAATATGTAAGAAATTAGGTAAATTGTAAATTAATGAATTATTGACATTGATCTTAAGAAAACTTACATTTTCTGGCTGGCTTTCGGTCAGACCACTCCTGGACCATTATCTGATCACCAGGTCCTCCAATAAAGTACTTATCTTCATAAGTTGAATTGTCTGGTATATCATATGGATCCCAAGGTTCATTCAGTGAATTTTTCACACAGATTTTTGTAACTTGCTCAATCTGGAACATCACAGCATCTTTATATAGATAGATGTATTCAAAGAACCTGTGTTGAAAAAAAATATAAATATAAAAATGAAGTCTGGGATCACAGATTTAAGGCTATGTTTACATATTGTCTTTTTGAACGGCTGGCATTTTAAGGCCAAATAATGGCTATTTGGCTTCAAACATGTCCTAAAAAACAGACGCTAAAGGGCCAAAAAGAAAAAGACGGTGTGACAGCCTAAAAGTAAAACTCCATGTTAGGAAAATGCAAAATTATGATAAATTTGTCAGGGAAATTCAGAAAACCCTAAAAAGAAAAAAAAACTACAAAAAGTGTTGGATTTTTGTTTAGCAAATCCAGGCCATTCTTTTTTGGATGCTGGTGAATTTTCCTTTTGTATCATGTGATAGGGAATAGTGGAGTACATTGCCTTTGCACTTGGCAAATGCCATTATTACTACTAACAGTCCCAAGGTAAGATATATTCAGCACTCCAAATTTATAATGTAAACATCTCTGTAATGTCTTCATTTTGCTGAATAAAAGTAATATATTACACTTGATTACCCACCTATTGCTGGATGTCTCTTTTCTTGGATTTGTTTTCTGTATAAAGATTCTACTGCTGGCAGGTGAGAAGACACTTCACTAAACTATGGTCAGTATTAATTTTCAGCTAAATATCAAGCAGTAGCCGTATTGGGGATCAAGAATTCAAACTGTTATGTTTTATTAAGGGATTATCTAAGATATATGAGATTTTCTGTATTACTTTTCAGTTAAATTGCCCACAGCTGTAAAGGAGATGGGAAGATATGGAGTTATTCCTAAGTGTGTGTTCTTGAATGTATGGTTTGGCTGAAGAGTTTGGATCATGGGTAATGGTAATCCTGGAGTCTCCTGGATAAGTCCTAATGAATCCTGAACAGAGCTAAAACTCTGTAAGTATATACTGTATTGTTAAGCTCACAGCAATATAATACGATTCCTTACACCAGAGATGAGTCGGGTCCACCTGATCAAGTATTCACCACCTCCTTGTGAAAGCACTCTCATAGGTTCAACACAAATTTAGGCTTTTGTGAGTCTACAGCAATTTCAGGCTTTTGTGAGTCTACAGTAATGAGTTACTAAATACCACTACTCCTATATTTAACCCCTTGGCGACACAGGGCGTACATTTAAGCCCCCGCAGCCTGGGCCTTGCAGCAAACAGGCATAAATGTATGCCCTGCCGGGGTACCATGCTATAAAGCAAGCTCAGAAGCTGAGCTCGCTTCAATAGCAGGTGAGGACTGACTGCTATCAGCAGCCTGGCCCTCACCCTCAATGATGATCATGTGTCAGCCCGCCATTAACCCCTCAAACGCCACGGTCAGCTCCTGACACTTATCGATCGGGCCCCCTACAGCGGGTCCTGATCACATTCCCTGACCGCTGGGGTCTCTGACCTTCCTCCATGCAGTCAAGTCTTTAGTCTTCTGATCATCAGAAGATCGCAGATAATACTGATCCCTACTATGCTATTGTATAGAAGTGATCAGTGTAAGCAATCTAATGTATACGTATTATAGTACATAAATAAATAAATGTTTTTAAAAATGCCCCAAAGCCCCTCCCCCAGTAAAAGTCTAAATCACCCCCCCTTCCCGTTTTATAAATAAAACACATAAAAATAATAAAATCAATTAACATATAATATACCATAGCATGTGTAATTGTCTGATCGATTAAATATTCCCATACAGTGAACGGAATGAAAAAAAAAATCACCAGGATTATTGAGTTATTACATTTTATTTATAAAAAAATTTAATAAAAAGTGATCAAGTACGATCACAAATGTGATACTAATAAAAACTAAAGATCGTGCCGCGGAGTGTCATGAGGAAAATGGGAATAGGAGAAAGATTTATTAGCTGTGTTAGATTATTCTATTCGGAACCCAGGGCTAGGGTAATGGTTAATGGGCAGGTCTCTGACCCTTTTCAGTTATCTAGAGGTACGAGACAGGGGTGTCCCCTGTCCCCCCTCTTGTTCGCCATAGCAATGGAGCCGCTCGCCGAGTACATTAGATGTTCTAGTAACGTTCGGGGCTTTGAGCACTCCTCGGGAACAGAAAAGATTGCATTGTTTGCGGATGATGTGATGCTGTTCCTGGGGAGTGCTAGGTCCTCATTAGGAGAGGTAATGGAGGTAATTAAGACTTATGGGAGTTACTCGGGGTTTGCCATAAACTGGAGTAAGTCCTCACTTATGATGCTGGGGGCCAATGAGGGGGGGGACTATGGTCAGGTGAGGGTCTGTGCCCCGGGGGCCTCCATAAAGTACCTAGGTATAGCACTCTCTCCTGATCTTTATGATTATAAAAGACATAATTGGATCCCCCTAATCAGGAAGATACAGGGGAAAATTAGACTATGGGAGCGGTTCCCTCTTAGTATGGCTGACAGAGTGGGCCTAGTTAAAATGATAGTGTTGCCACAGGTCCTGTACGTCCTGGCCAATAGCCCAGTATGGCTGGGCAAGAAAGCTTTTAGGGAGATAAGGGGTTTATGTAACGAGCTAATTTGGAGAAGGAAAATCCCGAGGGTAAAATATGAGTTCCTAACGAAAAAATGGGAGGAAGGGGGTTTTAATCTCCCTAATTTTGAATTATACTTCTTCGCGGCACAACTGTTGTATATTGTGAAGTGGAAGGAGTACGACTTTTGGGGCAAGTGGCAAGCTTTGACCGATATGTGTGGTCCCGATTTACCGGCATTGTTAGAAGCAGGGAGGATCATGACAAAGAATGACCCCCTAAATGATGTATATAATAGAGTATGGTCACACTGCAAAAAGATAGTAGGTATGGATAAGAGCAACCAATTCACGCCTCTGTGGTTTAATGTGCACTTGGCCCCGTTTAACAAATTTCACGACTGGTTATTTTGGGCAAAACGGGGGGTTATTAAGATAGAACATGTGTTTGATTTAACTGGTAATTTAAAATCCCTCGAAGTTTTGTCAGCAGAATGGGGCCTTAGTAAGGGGGATACTCTACGGTACTATCAACTTAAACACATGGAGAGAGGGGTTAATGAGAAAGATTTATTGGTGGTAGAGGATTTTTTTTTACTTAATGAAAATATATTGAAATCAGCTAAGGGCACGGTGGGGAAAATTTATAAGATGTTAATTCACACTGCAAATGCTAAATTGGAGGAGAAATTTAGATCTAGTTGGGAAGAAGATATGGGGACATGTGAAATAGATTGGGGAAGTGTGTTGGGCAATATAAAAGAGGTTAGTTTGAGAATGAGCCATAGAGTTTCACAGATTTTTATAATTAGAAGGTTACACTTTACACCAGTTAAATTGTTTAAGATGAAAATTAGAAACACGGATTTGTGCGATAGATGTAAGGGGGATAGGGGGGATGTAATTCACCTGATGTGGAGATGCCCCAAACTACGAAGATACTGGGAAGACATATTTGGTCAAATTAAAATTAGACTCATGGTGGAGTTGAAGTTCTGTCCGGAAACTGCACTGCTCAAGGATATGGGAGGGATAGTGGTCACGAGGGTGAAAAAATGTATAGTTAGTAGAGTATTGTTCGCTGCTAGGCTCTGTATATTAAAGAAGTGGATATCCCCGAACTTACCAACATTGGAGGATTGGAATAGAGAGATAAAGAGTTTAAAATTGATGGATTATGTAAAAGCCCTACAACTTATGAAGATGGACGAATATGAAAACCTATGGTCAAAATGGTAGAATGGAATGGGGAGGTAATATAGCCAGGCAGAGGGGGGGGGGGTGGGAGGGTTGTCTGTTTCTGTTTTCTTTGCTTTCGGGGTAGGGGGGGGGGGGATAATAGTTTGGTAAAATTTAGGATACGTTTAGTAGATGGGGTGGATCTAGAAGGTGTTTAATTTGGAGATGGTGTAAGGAGGGGCAGACCTGGCGGGGCTGGCAGTAGGACAGCACAAGGAGAAGGGTGTGTGTTAAGGGGGGGGACGCCTTCCCTCTCAGTAATAGAAAGATGTAGGTGGGATGGGTCGGGTTTGGGGCGTGGGGGGGCGACGGCCGCGGCAGATGGTGGTCGAGAGTTGGTGGAAAAAAGGTGTGACTGAGAGTAAAGGAGACGCCATAGAGAGAATAATGTGCAATAACTGATTTTGCATAGTAGGGATATATAAATAAAGGAAAATGCTAATAGCATAATAATAAATATATATATGGTAGTGTGTGGGGATGACTTCTGGGGGTCGCCGTACGGGGGGATGGCCCTTACATGGGGTCATTGACCATCGGGGGCGACCCAGGTGTCACCAGCACATGTAAAGGGACCTGTGGAGGGTAACATTCCCGAGGGGGTCCTTCTGAGAGGAGGGAGCCAAGTTGGGGATGGTCTTTACGGGTTCCTTGCGATAGTAAGAGGGATTAAAAGTGATGGTAGCTCCGTGAATGAAAGCTGGTGTTTTGTGATCGGCCTGGTCTGTGGGCGGTCGTCGTCCTCTGCGCCCTGGACGTGGTCCGTAGAGGTTGGGGGAATAATAGGAAAGGAGGGGGAGGTGTATATGGTAGTTTAACCATGGTGTTTAGAGGAGTGTAGGGCGAGGGGGGGGTTGGCGTCCCAAGGTGTTGAGAGAGGATAATGGGGGGTTGGGTGGGGAAGGGTAAGGGTAATGGTATTAATAACAGTAGTGTTTATAAATAGGAGGATATGGAGTGCCGCGCCATGCTGTGCCAGGTCTGCCTTTCTCTAGGTGTACATTGTGGAAATAGGGATTATTTGGGGTAGGGTTTGGAGGGGGGGGTGTTTATTTCATTTGATGTGCTAAGGTCAATGTTGGGTCTGTTATTTTGTTATGGGGAGGAAAAGAGAGGTAATTCGAAATTGGGTTGGGATAGATCCGCTGGGCAAGGACCAATTTGAGGGTAGCACAAACTTGATGTTTAAAGACTACCTTTTGTGAAAGGGTATGCAAGTCCTTTTGTACGTGGTTTTCCCCTTTTTTTATGATGTTTTGACATATGGTGTAATATTTAATAAAAAAATTTAAAAATTGAAAAAAAAAAAAAAAAAAAAAAAAAAGATCGTGCCGCAAAAAACGATGTTCTTTCCTTCTCGAAGGCGAGGAGGAAAGAACAAATATACAAAAGTGAAATTTGTTGTGGTTCTTAAGGCTATTTTGGACTCTGTCCTTAAAGGATACCTGTCACCTCCCGTGCCGGGGTGACAGGCTCCCGACCCCCCGTTAGAGCGCCCTATACTTACCTTATCGCGCGCGCTCACAGGAGAGTCCGATGCCCATAGAGAATGACGGAGCATCGGACTCCCCATTCATTCTCTATGAGAGTCGGACTCTGCTGTGTGCGCGCGCGCCGGGCTTCGGGAGCTGAAATCTCTGTGACCCGACCGCATCAAGAAGCGGGACCCGGCGCGATTAGGTGAGTATAGGGGGATCTAGCAAGGGGTCAGGAGCCTGTCACCCCGGCACGGGGGGTGACAGGTCCTCTTTAAGGGTTTAACATAAGAAATTCTTCCTTGTCAAAAATATTGTACTACTGTATATTCAATCTACAGGTGTAGACAATGCTACTGTTACTTAGCAAAGAATGCAAAAGCCTGTATCTGTATTAAAACTAAAATTGATAAATTAACATTGAGGCTATGTTCATACTACAAGTGGCTCTATTACTATGTCTTGGTCCCCTACTCTTTGTGCATGTCACTAGCTAATCTATTTGCAACCCTGATAAATGTAGTCTAGCAAGTCTAGCTCAATACTATACTTCTCTGTGTTTCTAAAACCGGAAACAGCTGTCTGCAGATGGTAAATCTTTTCTTTTGTAGAGATTGTTTGGCTTAGCATAAAATCCCAAGTCAATGTTCTAAGGCTCCTTGACTGAGTGAGACTTGACTTGAAGGGACATCTCTTTGCTCAGGAGGTGTGAGCTATTTTGCATATCCTTACTTCCTAGAATGTATTATAACACCCTTCTGCCTTGCACCTTTTCGTGTTACCTCCTGCAATGTCTGTTTTCTTGCAGACTTATCTTTAAATGCTATGAAGCTCCGCTGAGTCAGCTGCCTTGTCTCAGGCCTGTTATATCTTGCATGTGACTTATCTGTAGTGCCTGTACTGCTTCACCAGGATACTGACCTCCTGCCAGTCTACCATTTTTATTGTACGTTGGCAGCCAGACTTTTGTATACTTCTGGGATTTGTTATGCTACCCTTTTCCTGTTTACTGGCTACATCTGATTTCACTCCTGTCCTCTGACTACTTTCTAGTCATGCTACCTGTAACACATTGTTGCCACAGTATCTGACTGCTAACTTATGAGGCAAAGTCCAAACCCTCTTCCTATTTCAGGAGTATATTATAGTGACAATATTTACTGCACTTGCTCAACATCTAATTGAATTATTTGTGCTTCAGTGAAGTCTGTGGACATGGTAGAGCATGCACACTAGCAAGCAGAGTGAAATTTTGTTATGGAAGCAGGACACAACCTAGCACAGGGTAGAAAAGTACAACAGTGTAACGCACAGACTTTAGGAGAACTTTCTAAAAAGTGCATATACACTGCAGGTATTTTTCTAGATCTGAAATGGCGTAATATTTTAAAAAAAAACACAGTGTAGTGCAAAAAAGTGCAGAATAGAAATACTACAAAGCAGATGCTGTGTGTAAACTCATTTAGAAAGGAGCAATGTAATCAAGTTAGGCAGTGGGCATCAATCTATACACACAACATGTATCAAGTGATGACAGTATGTAAGCCTATATGGCGGAAGAACTAATTCAGATAAGAGATGAGCTGTAATTGGTTGCAATGGGCATAACCGGACAGTTCTGGTTTCAGTTAGTCTTCAGTGTTGTTATACTTATATATAGGGACTTATATTTTTTCTCATAGTCTTACATATTGTCTTTATATATAAGAAAAACATTTTTAGTTGCGAACATGCTTTTTCAATTATCTTAAGACCTAATTTGTGTCATCCATCAGGATCAAATACCAAAAGACACAGCCCAGTTATTAATGCATGTTCTGAAATTTGCAAGTGGAAAATGTCCATACTTTGCCATGAAGAGATATACCACACATTGCTGTGGTTTCTGGATAGAATAGTAGCCCTTCCTAGGGCTAATGTAGCACGAAACATACTTCAAGTTTACTCAGTCAAACATCAAATATATCAGCTTAAGGATAGTGTCCTTCGATTGAACTAGGCAATTTTGTAATTTTCTTTCAAATTTCTTCTTGTCTTATTTATTTCATATTTCCTTTGGTCTCTCTTCATCCTCCCTTGAAATTAGTCTTGGAATTCAAACAGTCTAGCTTCTCCCTCTCCTCTGCCTGAAATCTTTTCTCTTCCCACAGTACGGCTGCTTTGAAATATATATACTGCATTGCCAGATAAATACTCATTGCTTTGGGCTATATATTAATACTATTATTATTAGTATTAATATTAGTAATAGTATTAATAAGATACCAGGGAAGGCAAAATAGAGATAATAAAATGTAGTTGTTCTTTACAATGCTTACAATTGCATGAACATGCCATTTTAACCCTGTGATAGCCACTTCCCATATACAGTACATATAAATACTGATACCAGTTTAATGCTTTGACATGATATTCTTGTGAATTTGTTTTACACTACATATAAGAACCGAAGTTCCTGCTCTCCGTCGCGGTTGTGCTTGGGCTCACAGACGTCCTCCTGCCCTCCCTCTGTCTGTGTTCGTGGCTTCCAGCGGTCTGTCTCCTGCCCATTTAGCAAGCTGGCACATGCGCAGACTCTGCTTCAATTTAAAGGGACAGTACGTCCCTGATTGGTTTTGCACCCAACACCTCCTCACTATAAATATCTGCCTGTCCAGCCTTCCCTTGTTGGAGCCTCTGCATGCTTCCCTTTGCGTGTGGTCCCAGCTCTCCGTTGTTCCTGGCGCCTGTGCTTACAGTCCTGAGTTTTGCTGTGTTCCGGCTGCCTGTGGTATCAGCCGTGAGTCCTGCTGTGTTTCTGCCTGCCCTCGTGTATTCAGCTGCACCTTGCTCACCGCAGAGATTGTAGTTGTTCCCTAAACAATATGAGACTTAAGGCCCTATTACACGAGACGATTATCGGCCGTATTCAGCGGATATTGGCCATTATGGCCGATAATCACCTTGTATAATAAAAGGCAACGATCAGCCAATATGCATGATGTCAGCTGATCGTTGCTGTCATTTGTCTTTCAACATGTTGAAAGACAAACGACTACGATATCAGTGATCTGGTGCCATCGAGGAATAGGAGCGGTGGCAGCAGACTGCTGCTATCTGCTATGGGCTGCCCGGAAGATCAAACGATCACCCAGGCAGCCCCCCACAGCTATCCGCAGCCCCCCTTGTACTCACCCACTCACTGCCGCCACACGTAATAGCGGCAGCAGCGAGCGGGGAACAAGGAGCAAACGAGCTTGTTTTCTCCTCTGTCGCCCCATGTAATAGGGGCTTTACAAGATCCCACTTCCTTATGTGAGGACTCCAGCACTATAAATGACATGTGATAGATCAGGAAAGTCTGTTAGAAATTTTGCACTGAGGCCAAGGAGCTTCCAATTACACATCTAACATAGATTGACCGCTACATGACCTCTGGATAAATGTGAACATTTTGACACCTTAATCAAATCACTATTTCACAACAACTTTCCCTGGCTTCAATCTTTTCTTTTCTGATAAAAAAGAAAACAGATGAAGTGTGTCATTTGGAAGTATGTGATTGGAGTAGAAAATGGAACAGGAAAATAGTCTTCGAAGAAATATTTGTTTTGGACCAAACAACTAGCATGGGTGCTTATAAGTTCATTTTTAAATCAATGTCGATATGAAGTTCCCAGGAACAACTATTACATTTTCCTTAGCCAAGCAGCCAGATTTCTTGGGTATGTATTGATAGAAGCATTGAAGTACTCAAATCTGTAATAATGGTTTACCAGACTTCAGTCAGCCCAGGGGACATAGTTGTTGTACACTCTAAATATTTAGACAATGGGTATATTGAGCAGATCTCAGCTAAGCGCTTGTGGTTTGAGAGTTGCTAGGTATAATGCACAACTATTTCTACCTAATATCCTGCCATAGCAAAAAATTACTTGATATAAAACTTCAATTTCAATTGAAGCTCTGGTTTGGGGCCATCATCGAGATTGTACTAGGCTAAAGCACCAATAGACTACAAGCAGGTTTCCTATTTATTTATAGTGAGGCAGAAGAGTGGGCAAAATTATATGAAAAAACATTATAGAATGGGTGTCAGTCACATATCATAGTTAATACAATAGAGCCTGTGAGATCAAAAAAGTTAAATCCACTTAGAACATAGTAACATAGTAACATAGTTAATAAGGTTGAAAGAAGACAAGAGTCCATCAGGTTCAACCTAGGGAAACCCCACCGTGTTAATCCAGGGAAGGCAAAAACCCCTATGAGGCAGATGACAATTGCCCCATCACAGGGAGAAAATTCCCTCCTGACTCCAATGGCAATCAGCAATAATCCCTGGATCAATGTATCACCAGAAATCTAATGCCCATAACTTGTGATATTTTATTGTTCAAGAAAAGCCTCCCTTGAACCTTTTTAATGAATCGGCCATGACAACATCATGTGGCAGAGAGTTCCACAGTCTCACCGCTCGTACAGTAAAGAACCTGCGTCAATGCTGATGGTGAAATCTTCTTTCCTCTAGAAGCAGAGGATGCCCCCTTGTCTGGCTACAGACCTAGGAGTAAAGACCACTACAAAGATCTCTGTACTGTCCATTCATATATTTGTACATTGTTAATAGATCACCTCCAAGACGTCTAGCGTAAATAACCCCAAGCTTGACAACCTGGCCTGGTACTGTAACCCACTCATTCACTTAATGACCTTTGTGGCCCTCCTCTGCACCCGCTCCAGTTCAGCTGTGTCCTTCTTATATACCGGAGCCCAAAACTGTACACAGTATTCCATGTGTGGTCTGACCAGTGATTTATAAAGAGGCAAAACTATGTTCTTATCTTTAGCATCTATGCCTCTTTTGATGCATCTCATTACTTTATTAGCCTTGGCAGCTGCTGCCTGGCACTGATCACTAAAGTTGAGGTTACTGTCCACCAATACCCCCAGGTCCTTTTCGGAAGTATCTTTACCCAGTGTTTTATTATTTAGCACATAACTGTATTTATTATTTCTACTGCCAAAATGCATAACCTTACATTTATCCACATAAAACTTCATTTGCCATTTCACCGCCCAAGCCTCCAGGTTCTCCAAATCCCTCTGTAATATGATATTATCCTCCTCTGTGCTGATTACTTTACCCAGTTTAGTATCATCTGCAAAAATGGAGATTCTACTCTGTAGCCCCTCTACAAGATCATTAATAAAATATTAAAAAGAAGTGGAGCCAACACTGACCCCTATGGTACCCCACTATTAACTAAAACCCAATCTGAATATGTTCCATCAATGACCATCCTCTATTTTCTATCACACAACCAGTTATTTACCCATTTGCATATGTTTTCACCCAGTCCCAGCATCCTCATTTTATATACCAACCTTTTAAGCGGCACAGTATCGAATGCCTTTAAAAAGTCCAGATACACAACATACACAGCCTCCCCCAGGTCCAGTCTATAACTGACCTCCCCTAGAAGCCGATCAGAATAGTCTGACAGGACCGATCCCTCATAAATCCATGCTGGTGCTCTGTGATAGGATTATTTTCATTAAGATACTCCAGTATAGCATCTCTTACAAACCCCTCAAATACTTTACCTACTATAGATGTTAGACTTACGGGCTTATAGTTTCCAGGATCACTCTTTGACCCCTTCTTAAATATACCTGTCATTATAGAATCTTAAAATATTAGGAATAAGGGCCTGTCTAACACAGTACTTAATTCTTGCAATGTCGGCTCGGTGACTTATAGATTTGAATGTTTTTAAGGCGTCTCCCCACTTCTTGTTGTGTTAGGCAGGATGAGATTTATGGGAGGATTTACATTATTCCTAGTCATGTCGTCTGTTATGCGATTCTCCTCTGTGAATCCAGTAGAGATTAATGTATTAAGTAGATTGGTCTTTTCCTCTTCCCCCTCCCACCATTACACCCAGATTATTTTTGAGGGGACCAACATTTTCAGTTTTAAGTCTTTTGTTGTTTATATAGGTGAAGAACGTTTTGGGATTCGTTTTACTTCCTGTGGCTATCCTTCTTTCTGTTGCTATTTTTGCTTCTTTTATTTGCTTTTTACACATTCTATTCTTCTGTCTATAGTTGCTCAATACTTCCCCACTACCTTCTTGTTTTAGTAGTCTGAATGCTTGTTTCTTATCATTTATTGCACCCCTTACAGCTGAAGTTAACCACATTGGTTTTCTCCTATTTCTACTACTTTTATTCCTATATGATATGTGTCCTTCACATGATCTTCCCAGGATGCCCTTAAATATGTCCAATATCTCTTGTGTATTTTTATTTCTGAAGGCATTGTCCCAGTCAATGTCCCCAAGGTCCCCTCTTAGTTTTTAGGAATTAGCCTTCCTGAAATGTAATGTTTTCGTAGCCCCTCTACTAAGCAGTGCTTCACTTTCAAATATATGTTAAAAGGGCATTTTGACCATACACTATGGATAGGTGAAGGCTTGCCGGGGCAGCATCAAGACCTAGCGGGTATTATCACTGTAAGGCTGATGCTGGTAAAAATATTTTACAGGCAATAGCAAGTACCATTAAAGGAATTATTTTTTTTGCGAAAATCCTTTTTCTTTCAAATCAACTGGTTTCAAAAAGTTATATAGATTTGTAATTCACTTCTGTTTCAAAATCTCAAGTCTATCCTTACTTATCAGCTTCTGTGTGTCCTGCAGAAAATATTGTTTTCTCTTCAGTCTGACACAGCGCTCTCTGATGCCATCTCTGTCTGAGACAGGAACTGTCCAAAGCAGGAGAGGGTTTCTATGGGAAGTTGCTACTGCTCTGTGCAGTTCCTGTCTCAGACAGAGATGTAAGCAGAGAGCACTGTGTCAGACTGGAAAGAAAAAAAAACACTTTTTGTGGGACACACATCAGCTAAGTATGGGAAGACTTGAGATTTTTAAATAGAAGTAAATTAAAAATCTATATAACTTTCTGAATCCAGTTCATTTAAAACAAAAAGAGTACCCCTTTAATTTTGCATAATAGGGTAAGTCAGCTTACTTTCTATTTGGATTGGATACTTTTGCTTTGCAAGGTCCTTCAAGCCTAAGAAATGTCAATACATTGGAATTTCACACAGTTATCTTTGGGATTACTACTGGTGTGCACATTGTCCGTGGCTTCACCCCGTTAGTCAAGAGTGGAGGTAAGAATAAAGACACTGTTAAAGGCGTTGTCCAAGCAGGACTCTTTTAAGGTATATGCTGACTCTTTTAAGGTATATGCTTAGGTAGGGGTAAATAAAACAAAATACAGTACACTTATCTTTCTAGCGCCCATGCTGCCGACAGTTTTATGCAGTCTAGGTCTCAGCACTGATTGGCTGAGCAGGCCTGTGATGTCATGTCCCTGGACCTGGAGGCACTACACAGCGAAGGTCTGGAGTTGCATAGTACCGGCAGCAGCATGGAAGCCAGTAAAATAAGGGCCCTAGTACACTAAATGATTACTTGGCCCATTACCGTCCATTCAAGATGATAATTGTTTAGTGTAATAGTGCATGTTGAAAGGCCATGATCAGCCAACATACACAATGTCAGCTGATCATTGTCTTTCAACATTTTGAAAAAGCAGTATTTTTGCACCAGCGGTCTGCTGCATGTCACTTCTTGTAGTAGGAATAGTGGCAGCAGACCCTAACTGACTTAAATGGGTAGCCTGAATGATCTAAGGATCGTTCAGGTGGCCCCTTTCGCTGATCCCCACTTTTATATCTTAAAAGTCCTGCCTGGCCAACCCTTTTAATATTATACTTTGTCTTATCTTTTCTAGAAAAGTCTAAAAATCAAGGCCAGTCAACATTTTTTTTATGGACATGCAGGAAAGCATGTTCGTCTGAGCCTGGAACTCGTTTGAGTATTAAGGTACTCAAAGGTGCTCGATGCTCAGATGAGCATCTTGCGATACTCGAGAAAATGGCATCATCCTTTTCCTGCAAGTTTGGCCGCAATTTCTCAGCCAATAAACATGCAGGAGATTTTTTTGGTACATCGTGCAATGACGTGGGACCCATACATGTCGATAGCAGCGATTGGTTGGCCAGATCAGATGACTCGGGCATATAAAATTCTGGGCCGCCGGTGCTCGCCTCACATGCATGCTGGAAGAGATTAGGGACAGAGCTCCTGATTGTCAGGGAGAGCGTTATGGAGGGAATTTGCTTTCCTGTAGGCAGGGATACTAGACAAAGAACCCAATGTAAGAGCTTAAATATTGAATTTTTTTTTGAGTACTCCAGATTGCTGGCTGGGACTTGCAGTGCAGCTACCACGATCTTAGCTGCACACTGTGGTGATCGACTGCTGCCAGAAACATTGTTAGGAAGGGAATTAGCATTCCTGTAGGCAGGGATACTAGACAAAGAACACAACAGCCCTTGTAAGGGCTTAACATTTTTATTTTGCTTGGAGTACTCCAGGCTACTGGCTGGGACTTGCAGTGCAGCTACCACGATCTTAGCTGCACACTGTGGTAATCGACTGCTGGTGCAATTAGGCAGCCTCAGAGGCATCCATGCATACTGCCCCTGCTGTTTCCTGTCCATTTCCGTGGTGTTTCCATCATTTTTTGAGGTTGACAGGTTTTCACGCAACCTTCCCTGGGCCGAGCTTGGGTCCCCTGCAAAAATGCTCGCGTTTCCCATTGACTTCAATGGGGTTCGTTACTCAAAACAAGCACCCAAGCATCGGGAAATATTCGTCTCGAGTACCGAGCACCCGAGCATTTTAGTACTCGCTTATCACTAATTATGAACCATATAGACTTTTTGTTGGATTAAAGAGGTTGTCCAACACTTTTTTCTTATTGGAAATGGGAATAATTTGTCATCTGTCCTTTTCCCTTAGTTGTTTCCTCTAACCTATTTTCACCTCTGTGCCCCTGGTCAACCTCTGCTGCTGCTTTTTGGATTTGTGTTTGTTTACATAAAGAACTTCCAGGTCAGAGGGGTCAGCAGGGACATCACAGCTCTGTAAGCCCGTAGCTCCACCCCTCCTGTCTGAATCTAGCTCCGCCTCCTCTACCCATAGGCAGGAAATGTCTGTATTACTACAAGTGTATTTGAGCAGCATGGTGGCTCAGTGTCTGCCAATAACTTATATTATTCAATAAACCAGATTTCTGAATCTTTTATAGGTTGTAGGACTACAAACCCCAGCACACATGGACATGTTAGGAATTGTAGTTCTGAATTAAACATACAGTACAGTAGCTATCCTACAGGGGTGTGTGTGGTGGGGGTTCTATGAGCCAGGATTCTGGTGCAAGTTTACCTCAGCAATAGGTAGAATGGTGACTCTCCACATTATACTGCCCTAACACTGTACATCTTAATAGTACAATAATAAAAATATAGAGGGAGATTTATGAAAGCCTGTGCAGACGAGCAGGGGGGCAGTCGCCCATAGCAACCAATCAGATTGCTTCTTTCATTTTTAAAAAGGCCTCTAAAAATGAAACCTAGTATCTGACTGGTTGCTATGGGCAACTGTTTTCCTGTTCCTTTGCACAAGTTTTATAAATCACCCCCATATTTCTTTAATTTATAATATCTCCAACCTATTCTGCAGTGCTGTACAGAGATTGTAGTCACAGAGCCCTTTGATGCACAAAAGTCCAGGTCAGATTAATGCAATGTTTCTCCTCGCTTTCTAAGAGCCATAGCGCTTTTATTTTTCCACCTACAGGGCTGAATGGGGTGTCATTTTTTATGCCATTATCTCTAGTTTTTATAAATATGTTATTGGTGTTACAGAAAAATTTTGATAGCTTCTTATAAATTTTTTTGTGATATATAATTTAATAAAATTATGCGGGAACAATAATGTCATTTTAATAGATCGGACAATTCCGCACGATTACGATGTAATATGTTTATTTTTTATATATATTTTTTTATAATGGGCAAGGGGGTCTTTTAAACTTTTATTGGGAGGGAGCTTATAAGGTTTTTTTTTTATTACTTTTATACAACTTTTTTTATTACTTTTTTTATTTTTTTTTTTTACTCTTTTATCACTGTAAAATATGCAAACATTAGATTGCATATACTGATCTATGCTATGCCATAGCAAAGCATAGCATAGATCAGTGTTATCGGCGATCTATGTATAGAGCCTGCCTGAGAGCAGACTCTATACATGGATCGCCGAACCGACAGGACGGAGGTAAGGAGCTTACCCTCGCCTGTCGGCACATGCGATCAGGACCCCCGCAGCACGGTCCCGATCACTCAGTGACAGATGCTTGATCTGTCACTGAGCACTTAAACGCTGTGATCGCTGTAGATCACAGCGTTTAAGGGGTTAATGAGAGTTGGCTGCGGGATTGCAGCTGACTCTCCTTATCTCCAGGCCCTGGACATCGATGTGAGCGGGATCGCTCTCACTGCAGCGGTCCCGCACACATCAGGAAGCCCCTGTAGTCAGGAACGTACATATACATTCCTACTGCACGGGGTATGTGCAGTAGGAAATTATATATACATGTTACTGACGGGAAGGGGTTAATTACTGCAAGTAAGTAGTGTATGAGCCTCACCCACTATTAGCATACCATAGTACTAGAATACCAGGTAGCATACAAGGTATAAAAACTGGAGAAGAGGAAGACACAGAGCTGACTCGAATAGAAAACAAAGCTCATGGATTGGCTGCTCTGACCCAGCCTCTGATTGGTACTCTAATGGTGCTTTTAGACGGAACGATTATCGTTCGAATTTGCGCGATGACGATCGGATTCGAACGATAATTGTACGTGTAAACGCTGCGAACGATCAAACGACGAGCGAGAAATCGTTCATTTTGATCTTTCAACATGTTCGTCATTCGCAAAAAATTTGCAGATCGTTCTGTGTAAACAGTCGTTCACCAATTTAACCTATGTGTGAGATAGGCTTAAGCGATCGCAAAACGATCGCAAAACGATTTTTCCGCACGATGTATCGTTCCGTCTAAACGCTGATCGTTATAAAAAACACATTGTTCATTCAAAATCGTTAATTGTGCGATCGGGCGAATTATAGCTCTGTCTAAAAGCACCATAACAGTGGTTCTGATTGTCAGGCAGTCGAACCTGTATATAGCACAAAGCAGATGACCTTTCCACCAGCACCATGAACAAGACTAGCATGGTGGCAACTGAAAGAAGTTGCAGGAACAAAGAAAAAAGGTCAAAAGTGCTGTAAAACCAGTGTTATGAAGACAGATACTCATGTTTTTCACTGAAGTTTAGGGAAGAAAAGTAGTTATAAGATACCTGTATAGAGAAATGGATGTACAGTAAATAAACATCTCATTATTCAGTCTCTATGGATTAGGAGTCTATAAAGAATTGTATTTACACAAAAACATTTGGAGACCTTTTGGGGGGAAATTTTTTAAGTTTACCTGTTTTTTCAGGAGCAGTGGAAACATTCTGTGGAGTGAAAAATCATGCTTTTTTCTATCAACCTGGCAGAATGTCAACTGTAAAGTTCGGTGCAATAGAGATTATTTTACGGGGTTGTTTCCATGGCTTGGACTAAGCCCCTTAGTTTCAGTAAAGCAAACTGTTAATTCTTCAGCACATCAAGAACATTTTGAACAATTGTATGCTTCCAATTTGTGGGCTCAGTTTGGATTCAGTCAGACTGTGCCCCAGGGTCCCAGCGCACAAAGCAAGGTCCTTAGAGGCATAGTTGGGTGAGTCTGATGTAGAAGAACTTTACTGTCTCATACAGAGCCCTGACCTCAACCCCAGCAAACACCTTCAGAATGATCTAGAACAGAGACTGGGAGTCAGGAACACTTGTTCAACATCAGTATATGATCCCACAAATGCTGTTATCACTGCGAAGGAAGAACTGTCTCCATCCCAAATAACCTTGATCCTATTATGATTGCATTTTATCTGGGATTCTCACATTTGTTTTCTTCTGGGGCCTCAGCTAACAAACCGAGGTAATACCTGAGCCTCACACAACAGACCAAAGAGATACCAGGGCCTCACCAAAAAATAAAAATATTGCTTAGCCTACATATCCTTTTTTCTCCTTGTCTAACATTAAAATAAGTACAAAAACTAGTAAATAATGTTGCTTAACCAGAGACTCATGGAGCCAGGGAAAGGATCATGCAGTATATATGCAGTGTCCCAGAACCCACGTGACACTGCTGCTGAGAATATATATATGTGTAGGGGGGCACTGTTAATATCTTTATTTCAGGGTCTTAAGGACAAGAAACTGAATTTCTCTGTTTTTTCCACTGTAACATATTCAGTGACAGCAATCACAAGCTGAAGATTCTTGTAAGAGTTAATTAGTTTATGCGTTTCAGCAATTTCTGAGTCCTGGAGAACATGAATACAGCCATAGGCTGGGTTCACACTACGTATATTTCAGTCAGTATTGCAACCAAAACCAGGAAGGATCTGTTCACACAATGTTGAAGTTGAGTGGATGGCCGCCATATAACAGTAAATAACCGCCATTATTTCAATATAACAGCCATTGTTCTAAAATAACAGCAAATATTTGCCATTAAATGGCGGCCATCCACTCAATTTCACCATTGTGTGATCATAGCCTTTCTGTGTTTTTAATCCACTCCTGGTTTTGGTGGCAATACTGACTGAAATATACTGACTGAAATATACATATACTGACTGAAATATACGTAGTGTGAACGCAGCCATAGGCCGCATCCATAGGCCGCATCCATATTCTCAAGCCATCGGGAATTAAATGTGAAGAGCTTGTGTTTAGAACCTGAACTTACTGTAAGTTCGCTCATCTCTACTCAGAGATGAGCGAACTATGTCAATTGGAAGGCCATATACACATAAACCTATGACAGAATCCATAATATGGTAGCATAGCATTGTGTGGAATCATAGTGCAATTTTTTTGTGTGTCTCACATTTTCACAATTTGAGGAAAAACTGCCAATTGATTATTTCATGCCAGTCCTGCTTACTAAGCAGTTCAAATCATCACAGGCCTAGCAATAAGAACATCAGCTATAGCAAAGTAAAGCGGTTAGAAGAATATAAAATGCACTTTACTACATTATTCGTAAACTTTATATATCAGAACTGGTTGCCATGCTAATAAATGCAATAATTGCCAGGATATTTGAAAACTTGTAAAAGTAACGAGTAAAACAAGTCACACATCACTTTATTACGAAAAAATAGCCATAGTATTAGCTGCTGTACAAAACGGCTATGGTGGCTTATTGTATTCTAATAAAACTTACCTTTTACAGGGCACCAAGCTCTTTCTCTCTTCTAAGATCCTGATTCGTTGCATTTGGGCATCATAACTGACAGAGGCCCTGGTGTTTTTGCCAGTATTATGATCGTACACTACTGTCCTACCCTCCCACTGCAAGGGGGCCTGGCATGGAGTAGTAGGTTCTGATACAAAAAAGCTTTTAGCGTTTACTTGGTTGATAGCTATGAGCAGAAGAAGAAGGGCCTCCATGATGAAGCTGCATAATCCTTGCACTTGTCCTTTCTCCATCATCCCTTTCAGTCAGCTGCTTTACACTTCCCCCTCCCTTCTCGGGTTTTGCTATCAGCAGGAGGAGGAGGGGCACGCAGTGAATGGAGTGATGTAATTCTCTCTGATCACAGACCAGAGGCGAACAGAATAACAACTGTATCAAATATAATGCTTATAGCAGTACATATGCACAGAAACAGTGTAAGAAAGAAAGTACAGATCATGTATGCATATTATATTGTAAGAAAAGTTTACCATCCAAAAGATATTACTCAGACCAGGGGTGTTGCTAGGGACCTAAAACATGTGTGTGTGTGTTTGTGTATATATATATATATATATATATATATATATATATATAACTTAAAAAAAAAAAAAAGATGTCACATAGGCTAGTATTTGAAATTGTGACTCACAGTTGACGTCTTCTCTGATCAGAGTCACTCACTTCTTTCCTTTCCATTCGGCCCAAGCCATAACCTTCTCTCCACAATCTGCCAGGAAAAACATCTTAGGCTCCTTGCTACACCACACACAGTAATAAGGTCTCCTCTGTGGCCTATATGCTCTGTGCTCACATAGTATAGGCCTTCTCTCTACCCCTACATAGTAGTAGCCCCCCTTTCCCTCTGTGTCTTCATAAATGATAGGCCTCAACTGTGCCTCCATATAGTATAGGTCCCCATGCAGCAGTCCTCATGTAGTATATGGCCCCCTGTGCAACACACCCTGTATATTATATGCCTCCCCGTGCATCAGACCCCATACAGTATATGCCCCCCTCTGCTGTGCAGCATGCCCATATGGAAAATCACCCCTGCTATACAACATCACCATATAGAATTTCCCTCCTGCTGTGCAGCATTACCATACAGGATACCCTCTGCTGTGCAGCATCCCCATATAGAATAGCCCCCCCTGTTGTGCAGCATCCCCATATAGAATAACCCCCCCTGCTGTGCAGCATACCCATATAGAATACCCCCCCCGCTGTGCATTATTCCCATATAGAGTATCCCCTGCCGTGCACCTGTATCTACAAACTGCTGCTGTGTTATCAGGTTATCCCTTATCCCTTGACAAAGCGAGCCACGCGAAACGTGCGTAGGGTGAGTAGGTGAGTGGGACTTGTTGCAATGCACGCATCCTCCTAGCGTCCATATATATTATATACTTTTGGTGACTTCACCTGTATATGTTGCTCACTGAGCAACTGTGACTTGGAATAGGATTTTGCCTGTGTACATCTAATTTTTTGTTGCTATTTACAATACTGTTTACATTGTTTACTATACAGTGGAGGTTGCTTGTATTGCCACAGTCACTTTAGCCCTTATCTATCTTTATGCATGTGCAATATATGATTTCATAAAACATATTTTCTTTTTCTTTTTTTAAAGAACAATTTATTGGGTTTTTTATAGGTATAGCAGACAATACATGGCTGTACATAAAGCATATGATAATCCCGTGAAACCAGGAGAGAAGAGAAACAAACGAACAAATATTGGGGTCCTTTATAGACACAAAGATATCCCAATGGTATGTAGCATGGGCATGTCCTCATGAAGCTGTCCGTCAAAGACCGACCCCACCAAGGTTTCACAGCCGTATGGCCTGCGCGAAAGGCTACAATAATCGATCGAGACCAAGTAAAAGTAAAAACCAAACATAAACAAAACCTTACCAAACATCTATCATCCCATGTGCCGAGGCCCAGGAGGGAAAACAGCAGGTGTTGCAAATGACCGCAAAAAAAAAAAAAAAATTATAGATGATCACGAGGCAATGACATTCTCAAACATCAAAAGTATTAGGCAACAAGCAGTAGTCTGAGTATATCGGAGAGAGGGAGGGGAGGGGATCAACGTCCCTGATGTGCTCCAGAGTCCCTTGCGGGTTGCTGAAATTTAAGTGGGCCTAGTGAGCCTTTTATGTCTTCTGTGAGGTACCACTCAGATTGAGTGAAAGGTTGCATTATATGTTGGATCTCCGATGGAGAGAAATATGCTATGAGGAAACGCTTCCATCTACAGAAGAGCGGCTCGGTTTGCTTTTCTTTATCTCTTAGAGCCAGCCTACATTCCACGTAGAAAAGATGCTGCAATCTCCCAATGACAGTAGTGAGAGTTGGGAGGTTAGGTGTTATCCATTCTGTAAGTAGACATAGTTTAGCAACCATTATAATTGAGTGAGCTAGGGCTGGGAGATAGGAATAAGAGCCCTCCGGGTCGTCAGGGTTCAAACTAATATGAAACAAAGCTTCCATTGGGGAAAGCGTAGTAGTGAAAGAAGTGACTCTATGGATAAGTTTGGACACCTCTCTCCAATATACCTCCAGACGAGGACAGTTCCAGATACCATGGAATAAGTCAGTCTTGGGGGTATCACATTTTGGACAGGCTGGTCTGCGTTGCGGAAGCGTTGCGGAAGGGGGAAACGTGAATGCATAAATTGCATTATATACTAGCTTAAGTTGCGTTTCCCTCCACTTCTCATTAACAATACGCTTGCATAGGCAGCTAGACCAAACTGAATATGTTTAGGCATGTCAGGGATATTCAACATCTTACTCCAATATTTACCAGGGGGTGTGCAAGAAGATGGCAAAAGTCGTGTGAGCAGTTTCTTGTAAAGAAGAGAAATGGAGTTACCCAGAGGATGTAGTAACAAGTCATCAAAGTCATTAGGGGGTGCCTCCGATGCCATGTCGCGTAGTCTAGAGGTGAAATATGATTTTATCTGATGATATGAGAGGAAGTCATTGGACAGGACATGAAAAGAGGCCGATATCTCGGGTAAAGTAAGCCATCGATGTTCAGAGGGATGAAGTAAATCCCCCAAGACCCGTATCCCCCCATTTCTCCACTGAGACAAGAGCCTACTTGTGGTGCCCGAAGGGAAGTCGGGGACGTTCCACAGGGGAAAGTGTTTAGAGCATTGGAATGATCTATGGAAGGACTGCCGGATTTGTTTCCACGCCAATATAGTATCCCGGACGACTATAGAGTGTTTTACCACAGGAGGGAGCACAGAGAGAGGACCATGCAGAACCGCCATAAGGTTCCAAGGTTCAGCCAGTTGCCGTTCCAGAGATGTGTTAGAATGGATGGAAGTGCTATGTTGCCAATCTAGTATGTGCCTGAAAAGACATGCTAATTTATAGCCACGGATGTTGGGAAAATTAATCCCCCCATCTTCTTTAGATAGCATTAATTTAAAAAGCGCGATTCTCGGTTTCTTGCCAGCTCAAATGAATTTTGTGAAAGTGGAGTGCATGGAGGTGACATCAGCATGTTTGAGTAACAGGGGTATATTTTGAAGCGGGTAAAGGAGTTTAGAGAACCCTGACATTTTGATCAACTGACACCTACCTAGCAGCGAGAGTGGGAGTTAATGCCATCTATAAAGATCTGACCGAATTTTGGCAAACAAAGGGGGGTAGTTAAGGGTGTAAAGGGAGTGAGGGGTCCTCCCCACTTTTATTCCCAAGTATGTCAGGGAGGATTTAGCAACGGTGAGACCCAGACGTGATAGGGCAGTGGATTGGGTTTTGGAAGGATGAAAAAGGGGGAGCAACTCTGACTTGCCTGTGTTTATTCTATAACCCGAGTAGCCGCTGAATTTGTTCAGTACCTGTATTATGTTGGGGACGTCATTAATAGGGTCGTTGGTAAACAACATGATGTCATCCGCAAATAGGGCTGCCCGCACCGCCTCACCTCCCACAGGGATACCAGAAAAGACTTTCCCAGAAGTAAGATATCTGGCTAGTGGTTCCAAAACTAGGTCAAAGAGAAGGGGCGATGGCGTGTTCCCTTTTGTAGGTGGATTATTGGGGAGAGAAAACCTGATGTATATATACGTGCTTTTGGGTCCGAATAGACGTGGGACAACAAGGTCCTAAATGCCCCCGAGATACCAAATGCATCTAGAACCTTCCCCAGCCAGGGCCATCTGACGTTGTCAAACGCCTTTTCCGCATCAAGCGTGACAAGGGTAGGATGGTCACCTCGAGTAAGGGATCTTTACCTGGTTTGGGCAGGAGTTTAATATAGGACATATCAGCTGAGGGAGGTAGGCCTTTGTCAGTGAGGGCATCTTGAAATAATTCAGATAGGGGGGTAGATAGTTGGTCACCCAAAATTCTATAGAACTCCCCAGAATAACCATCAGGTCCCGGGGCCTTGGAGGGTTTAAGATTCTTGATAGTTTCCAAAACCAGCTGGGGGGAGATAGGAGCTGTTATACGGGGGAGGGAGACCTTCTGGAGGAGGGTGTCTGAAGTTAGGGGATGGGCAGGTTCAGAGTACAATTGTGCGTAATATTGGGCTAGATATTCGCTGATGGCTTTTGGGCTGGCAAGAATTTGACCCTGCGAATCACGAAGGGTGGTGATGTGGTTAATAGTTCCGCGGCCCCTAGCTAGATTGACAAGTAACTTACCCGCCTTATTACCAAATTTGTGCAGTGAAGCTTCCATCTCTGATCTGTAAAGGTCCTCTCTCTGTGCGGCCCAGTCGTCAAATTGGCGTTTGGCCTGCGTCCAGGCTTCCTTAATCGTCTGGTTGGGTGTCTGTAAAAAACAACCATAACAATGCCGTAAGTGGTCGCTGGATGTTTTAAATTTCTCTAATGTTTCCCTTTTTTTGGCAGTAGTATAGGCAATGATATGACCCCGCAGTACAGCTTTTGCCGTGTCCCAGAAGAGGGCCCTATTATCCCTATGCTCAGCATTGTCTGCAATATAGCCAAGCCACCAGCCTCTAAGGAGGGAGACAAAGTTTTCGTCTCTGCTAAGGAGTGCGGGGAAGCGCCACAAGATATCAGTCCCCTTAGGGCTCGTTTCAACCAAAGATATCAAAACCGGGGAATGATCTGATATAACCATTTGTTCAATGGACGCATGTGTGAGCTTAGGGAATACAGATTGGGAAGTAAAGAGATAATCAATGCGTGACCACGTAGCCCTCGGGGCTGAGTAAAAAGTGTATTCCCGTTCTACCGGGTTATATGACCTCCATGGATCCAATAAGTCCGTATGGGCCAACATCAGGGGCAGTGCTTTATCTCTTGTGGACATGACCGGGGCACCTGAAGAGGAGGTGCCAGACGATCTATCCGCATGAGGACAAACCACTGAGTTGAAATCACCTCCTACTACTTTAAAAGGATGGGGGTCTGCCAGTATTTGTGATTCCAAGGAGGCAAAAAAAGGTGCATTGTTTTCATTAGGGGCATATATATTGTACAGACTAAGAGTCCCACAGGGTGTCTCGAGGACAAGGTTATGAGTCCGCCCCACCGTATCATGGGTGGCGCTCAAAAGTTTATGTGGGAGGTTCCTGTGGATTAGTGTTATCACTCCCGCCCTCCTGTCAGATGAAGGAGAACCATAAACTTCCCCCACCCACATTTTTTTCATTCTAAAGAAATCGTCAGGTGAGATTCCTGGAGCAGGACGATGTCACCCTTTAGCTTTTTGAGATGACGTAACACCATCAAGCGCTTATGTGGGGAGCGCAGCCCCTTAATATTCCATGATATAATACGCATAAAGGTAAGAGAAAAAGATACATCTGTAGTGCCAGTTATGACTTACTGGACATGCAACATCGGTCACTGACTTACAGCCACATCTGGGTCCGCACATGGGAGAAGCAAATACTAATATAAACATGAAAAAAAAGAACAAAACAGAACATTATTCCAACTGTGTGAAATTGGCCGCGCCAGTAGTTGGCGAAAAGGCCAGTGCAGGACTGCTGGCCAAGTTACAAGGGCGCTCTCGACTTCCTTTTTTCAGGGGGAAGAGCGGTCCTCCAGGCCGACAGAACCTCATAATTACAAAGATGGCCAGGGAGAACATGGGTAAATAGAGGGGAATAGAGAGGGATAGAGAAGGGGAGGGGCGGGGGGGGGGGGAGAGAGGGAAGGAGAGGGAGGGAGGGGTAACAGGGGGGGAAGGAGCGATAGAGGGGGGAAGGGTAGGGAAAGGTGGGGGTGCTATATGTGCCGGGGAGCACATAGGAAGAGGAAGCCTAGGGGGCTGAAACAAGATCAACAATAGTGTGTACGGATCAAGACATCATCACTCTTGTAGATTAACATCCACACTGGGAGGGAGAAGCATTCAGGGAGGCGCGACAGCTTCCTCAGTATAAAACAGGTGACGTTGCTTGCGACGTTTCTTATCAGGGCTCACAAGCAAGATGTCCTCCGAAGATTCCTGAACCATGCCCTCCAGGGGGCCAGATGTCGTCGGTGCAGGCTGTAAGAGTGGGCAATTAGCGGCCTTTTCATGAGAAGTGTAGGATTGCAAGCTGCCGTCGCTGTATATGATTTTCAGGGTGGCAGGATACTTCAGGCGAAACTTTATCCCCTTCTTATATAGCGCAGAGCAGACGGTGCTAAACGCTCTGCGTTTACGGGTGGTTTCTGCGGAATAATCTGCAAACAAGATCGCTTTGGCATCGTGCAGGAGTAGAGGGGTATTCCTAGCTCGGAAGGCTTTGAGGATATCCTCTTTATCATTAAAGTCCAGGTACCGCATGATAACCTGTCACGGGCGGGTCCTGAGAGGACCGTTGTTATCTTCAAGATGTGCACCACCAGGGCCCACTCGATGGGCTCGTTCCACTCTCTTAGGGAAAGATAAACCCAAGGCCTCAGGTAATGTAGTCTCGCACAACTGTTTAAGCTGTTGGGGTTTTATGGCCTCTGGAAGTCCAATCAGTCGCAGATTATTGCGCCCGGTTTTCTTGATCTTCCAGGTGCTCCATTAGCACCGCGGTCTCTCTTGTGGGATACCGCACCTGGGCGACAGTAGATGAGGAGACAGTTTCAGTCTGGTGCACTCTATGTTCAATTTCTTCCAGACGGACTGTGTGTTTTTGCACCTCTAATTGTAGGGCTTGCAGTGATGCACCTATAGTGGTGACTAAAGTTTCTCTCAGGTCGGGTGCTAGGCGGTCAGCCACCGCTATGGCCTGGTGCTTGTAATTTATAGCAATCATGGCGGCTTGTGGCGCAGCATCTAATTCAGTGTTTGCAGCGATATTTGAGAGTCCTGAGAGAGCAGCACATAATCGGTGTCAGGCGTACCTGGTTGTCCCTGTGGGGTCTCAGGGAAGTTGTGAGCTGTCGTGTTCTGACTGGCCTGTGTAGAAGCGGGAACGGCTGTGTCGGCAGCCTCCGCCATTTTATGAGTCGGAATGGCCGTCGCTGTGGTGCCTGCAGGGACTCTCAGCACGAACTGATCCATGTGGAGCAGGTGCAGGGCTGGTAAGGGTACTCCCAGCAGTGGCGTCGGTCCCGAATTCAGCCGGTGGCGTCGGTCTAAATGCGGGTATAGTGAGGCAGTCTGGAGGAGCTGCGTCCCGCACGTCTTCACATCCCTGCGCCGGAACCGGAAGTCAAAACATCTTTTCATGTCCCCTCACTAATTTATGTATTTGGTTCTGTTTCAGTCCCTTCATATTTATGTCATTTTAAATAAGAAATATTTGAATAAAGATTATAAATATATTTATTTATGATTGTCCTGCATTTTTTGAGATCCCTTGTGGATCCTTGTTTTGGTTTGGTATATATTCTTTTGTGCGTTTAGGACTTGATTATTTGGGCATTCTGTTTAGGTTATTGTGTTATCAGGTTTATGCACTTACTATACATTATACACCACATGCTGATTGCTATACTGTACAGTAACTTATAATATCACATATCCGGCTGTTTCTTATTGTTTCATCTGTTCTACATATTATTCAGCATAAAAAGATCATTATATTTGGGGGGGGGGAACCAAGCACGTTCTCGGAATGAATTATACTCGTAATCCAAGGCACCACTGTATAGTAATAATGCTCCCTGCTGTGCTAACCCACATTGTTAAATGCCCCTACTGTGCCCCACATAGTAATGTCTGCTGCTGTGCCCCATATAGTAATAATGTCCCTGCTGTGCACTTAAATACAGTAATAATGCCCCCTGCTGTGTCCCCATAGTAAAAATGCCCCACTGCTGTGCCCTCTATATAGTAATATAGCATCTACTGTACCCACCATAGTAATAAAGTTCCCCCCTCTGCCTACAATAAACCTGCCCCCCACACACTACCCCCACCTGACCCCCCCATACATACACTACCCCACCTGACCCCCCATACACACACTACCCCATCTGACCTCCCCCCTACACACACTACCCCCATCTGACCCCTCCTACACACACAATACCCCCATCTGACCCCTCCTACACACACACTACCTCCATCTGACCCCCCTACACACACACTACCTCCATCTGACCCCCCCTTACACACACACTACCCCCATCTGACCCCCCCTACACACGCACTTCCCCCACCTGACGCACACACACACACACACACACAGAGTACTACCTGGTCACCATACCGACACACTGCCAACCCCCCCGCCCCCCGGCCGCCAATACTATTCCCCACACACTCCCCCACCTGATATCACACACTATCCCAGCAGACCGCCATCCCCCCACCCCAAACACACATAGTAACCCCCCCAGGGTTTACTATACTCACCCCCGTTCAGCAGCCTGGGGGAGAAGCTTGGCGCTGCTACAGCCGGCTGTGGCGCACTTGTGGCCCCGAATGATTATGCCTAGCGATGCCACTGACAGACATATCATACACATGTATAGAATAGGTATTAGGTGACCTGAAACACAATGCCAGCAGCTTCACTTTAAAAAAGCTGCAGACCAGTTGCATTTTAAGTGATTGTCTGGAATTGACCAACCCCTGAGAGTATGATAAAATAAAAAAAAAACTATAGTCACTTACCTAATCCTTGCCACTTCCAGCGCTTCTGCTTTGGTCTTTCCCACTGGCTATGTTCACACAGCTGCACTTATACCCATTTCACCACTAGCTTCAGGGGTTTTGTACCTTAGACCACTGACAAAAGTAATCTTGCTGAATTTGATATGTTAAAGCCTGCAAAAATTGGCAAGCATAATGCAGTAATGTGGCAAAGGGCCAAATTATAATTGTGAGACAACTGGGTCAAAGCATTGGCTAAAAATAGTCCAAGAAAAGATAACCAGTAAATCAGCAAGAGGGTCATGGATGCTCAGGGCTCTATAATTTACATAGATAGAGAAGGCTCCCAAAGAAAAGCTACTGTAACAAGGGACAATTTTAGACTAATTGTGACCATGGGCAAAATTACAATTGGACCCCACAGGTTACATGGTCAAAAATTGCCATGATATACCCTCTGTATCATGTTGCATCTCAGCTAATGTGAGTGAGGCCGCTAAACCGCTGTGATCAAAACATGACAAAATGCAGTAAATTCATCCAGGACCCCATTCACCTTCATGCGCTGATATATGCAACATGATTCAGAGAAAGCAACACATTGACCTTTGGGTGCGTGAATCGTGCCACAGCCAAAGTCATTACATTTCCATAGCCGAATAGTGTCACCTTTTGTACCTCAAATACGTCACAACAGTGATTATTAATACCGACACTTGTGTCCCTCTAGGCCTTACACAGTGATAGTTCTCCTTTTAATGTACCACACTGCAATAATGCCCACCTTTTTGCTTCTTCCTGCATTCTATTGCCCCTTAACCCATTTTGGGTAGGTAAACCACTGTCAAAACTTTCCTCTGGGGATGGTTCTACTTGTTTCCTTTTATGCAATATGTTTTTTGATACGGTATACACAGTTCTCAGTTACTGATCAACCACCAAGTGATTATGGCCTAACATAGCAGTGAAGAGAATTGCATCCAAAGCCATAACACAACGGTACCATAAGGCCCAAATCGAAGTCTTATAGTGAATATTTTCTATGTCAATCCATGTGAAATAAACCAAATCATCCTAAAACGTCTCTGTATTATGGCCATTTAAGGGCAGTTCTAACCTGATTGCATGCTGTCACAGAATACAGAACTAATATCCAGTGATTATTTTTCTCTTATTGTAGACATTCTCTGCTCTTCTTTTCCATATGCGGCCTATAGGGAAAAAAAAAACAATCTAGGCTAATGGACATACCATAATTAAATCATGGTATGGATTATGGGCTCCTTTGGCCTGCTGCCGTCTTGCCTCCTTAGGGCTTGCCTAACATTGTATGTGAGGTACCCAGCTCTCTACACTTCAGTTCAGTGGTGGAACGTTGGGAAGTACACATATATAGATTTATAGAGTCCAACGGGAAAATGAAGTCCCATGTCCTATACATACATTCCTTTGCACACTACAGAATGTATGCTTGCACAGAAACAGGGAATCTAGTACTGTCCGGACTTCCTGCTCCTGTACTCTACAGCAGCGCAGAGCTTCTGCTGCAGGCCACAGCTAATGATATCATTTTATCATGAGCAGCATGAAGGAGAAGACCTGCACCTCTCCAGGGGCTCAGACAACGGGAACATCTATCTAATGGGTATATATTTTCTACCTACCGAGGATAGCGGATAATATTAAAACTTAGGATAGAATCCGCAAATCAGACCAAAAAAAGGCTCCACATTTCTCTCCATGGTTTTTTACTATACACTGTTCATAAGACCCCCCATATGGCTTTACATGGCAGACTTTATTCTATATATTGCTCCCCTTGGCCCCCTTTCTCCCATATACTGCTCCATATAGTCCCTCTCTCTCCCATATTCTGCTCCTCAAGGCCACCCATCTTTTCTATACTAGTTCATTTAGTTTTCCAGTCTGCTGCTCATGCCTCTTCCTCACATGGACTTTCCTTTATTCCCACCTCCCCTTCCTCACTGCCCCTTTCCCCCACCCTGCTTGCTTTCCCTATTACCTCCTACTGTGTAAACTCTATCTACAAGTAGCTGATGACATAATCACAGGTTCTTGTGTCTTGGCCTGGAGCAGGTGGGCTCTGGTGTTTTCACTGGGGCGCTTTGGCACTTGTCGTGGTGGCCAGGAGTGGTGATACTCACCCCTGGACACACTGGCACTGGGCTTTGTAAAGGGTAGCATAATGTGTGGATGCAGGCGCAGGTGAGGCAGAAAAAGATCTGCAGTCCAATACAAGGAAACAGGTGTGCTTCAGGAAGTGGCTAGCTTCCTATTAGTGGGGACTAGAGATGAGCGAACCTCGAGCATGCTCGAATCCATCCGAACCCGATCGTTCGGCATTTGATTAGCGGTGGCTGCTGAACTTGGATAAAGCCCTAGGGCTATGTAAAAAACATGCATATAGTCATTGGCTGTATCCATGTTTTCCAGACAACCTTAGAGCTTCATCCAACTTCAGCAGCCACTGCTAATCAAATGCCGAACGATCGGGTTCGGGTGGATTCAAGCATGCTCGAGGTTCGCTCATCTCTAGTCCCCACTAATAGGAAGCTAGCCACTTCCTGAAGCACACCTGTTTCCTTGTATTGGACTGCAGATCTTTTTCTGCCTCACCTGCGCCTGCATCCACACATTATGCTACCCTTTACAAAGCTCGGATGGACAGTGGGGACAGTGGGGACATACTGAAGACAGAAGAAGGAAGAAGTGTAATAGGTCAGGAGTGTCTGTGGTATCTGCACCAGTGATTGGTTGAACATTTACCAGCAAAACAGCATCAGTTAACCCTCAGACCATGGGCCTCCAAACTGCTGTTGCAAAACCACAATTCCCATCCTGCCAGGAAATCCAAGACTATAGTGCAATACATTGCATAACAGTGACGACTAAAACTGTACCTATAGATGCCTGTCTGTACTAGGAGCTGTGCAATCCGAATGTGCATGAGCTCTCCTTTTTAAACTTGATGATGATGATGATGAGTATGATTTTGGTATTGGGAACACTGTTTATTGGTGGATCTTAAAGTGTCACTGTCATTATAACTTTCAAAATCTAAGTCAACAGTAGATGTGATATAAACTAAGTTTGCAATTTACATTTAATATTTTTTTAGTTATTATGGAAAACACAGCACTTCCTGTTTTCTGAAAAAGTCAGAAAACAGGAAGTCCTGTGTATCCCAAGCCATCTGAGCGCTCATAGAGAGAAGGCAGTCATGTGATTGATGGAAACATTGAGCTGTGACTCTTTTTACAACCAGCACAAGTCAAAAAATCTGCCTCCAGCAGACTGGACCTGGATTTCTGGTAAGTTCAGCTTTGTTTTACAGCATAACAACAGCAAAAACAATGAATGTATATTGCAAACTTGCTTTATATCACATCTACTGTTGATCTAGAATTTGAAAATTATAACAACAGAGACACTTTAAATAACCAGATTAAAAGTTACGCTTTAGCCACTATTTCATTTTTGTTTAGAATTTTTAGTTTACAGTCAGTTCAGCTAGACCAGTGTTTCTCAACTCCAGTCCTCAAGACCCTCCAACAGTTCATGTTTTGCGGATATCCCATACAACGAACAGCTGTGGCAGTTACCGGTGCACTGCTTATAAGGCCTTATGCACACGTTCAGTATTTTTTTCTGGTCCTGAAACAACCCGTGAGAAATTGCGGATTGGACATCCGTATTCCATCTGTATTCCATCCGTATTCCATTCGTATTTCCGTAATTCCATTTTTTTACTACTCATTGCTTTTCAATGCACTTCATCCGGATTTTTTTGCGGAAATACGGATGCCAACATGTTACAATCCGTAAACAATCCGTAACCAATTGATTTCAATGAGAGGATCCGCAAAAAAAAATGGGTCCGCACCCGGTCCGCGGTCCGCATTTTACGGATTGATTTTCATCCATTTCTGCTACTGATCTTGTGAATAGCCCAATAGACTTCAATGTGCACTAACTCGGATCCGGAAATACGGATCCGTAAATTACAGAACGTCTGAATAAGGCCTTACTGCTTCCCTTATGTTTGGGCAAAGCACTGATTCAGTGCAGTGTCCAATTAATAGATGCACAGTCCTCTCCTTTCTACTGCAACCTGGCACCAATCTCTGAGATTAGAGTCAGGCTGGAGAGAAATGTGGCTGTAATGTTCATCACCTCAAATTCCCAGATTTAAGAGCCCCAACTGGGAACTTACTTAGGGTGGGGACTGAAGGTTTGTAGTAGCTACCATAATGTCACATTTTTGTAATTAGTCACACAAATTGCAGGAGTGGCTTACTCTAGCCTACTTGGCACCTATGTGTGATCCACCATTCTTCTACAAAATTGTGATCACTCTAGCTACTGGTAGGGTAGTGACTATTTTTTTTAACCCCTTCACCTCAGCAATCCGTATATATACGTTTCTACTGCACATACCCTGTTCCTGTTCCTGACTGTGAAGGGGTTTGATGTGTGGGGGACCGCTGCAGTGAGAGCGGATCCGCAAACATCAGTATCCCGGGAGCTGAGGATAATGAGAGGCAGCTGCGATCCCGCAGCTGCCTCTCATTAACCCCTTAAACGCTGCGATCTATAGCAATCACAGTGTTTAAGGTACTCCGTGACAGGACAAGCTCCTGTCACTGAGTGATTGGGACCCCTGCAGCCATCAGAAGAAGCAGGATTTCTGTCTCCATTATGTGGCTATGGAGAAGGAAGGGGCTGTTAGGAGTGACTGAGCACGGAGCAGTCCTGCAAAGCACAACACCCTGCAATCTTCTCTCAGTAATTCCTAGATAAGCACTGACCTTTCTGACCCCATAATCCAGCGTTTTAGGTGCCCATACAGTCTACAAACAGCTGTCACCTCTTCCTGCTCCCTCATCTCCCTCAGCCCCTCCCCCTTCATAGGCTTACAATGGAGAGAGCAGAGCCCGTCTTCACTGGCTTCTCTGTAATGAAGACGTGTTTGCCTGATAATGCACATATAAGAAGTCAGGGGGGGGGAGGCTGGGAGATTGCTTCTTGAGTACAGAAGGAGGCTTTTTTGGCTGATGAAACCTATTACAGAGTTTCTTAAAATCGCTTATACTACTGATTTCTGCAATAAAAAAAAACATGACAGTTACGCTATAACCTCTTAAGGACCCATGACGTACCGGTACGTCATGTATCACTGTCACTTAAGGACCCATGACGTACCGGTACGCGGGTCCTTTAAGAGGGCGCCGCGGACCGGCCGCATGCGATCGGGAGAGATGGCCTGCAGAAATACACTGCAGGCCATCTCTCCCTGTCGGCATGGGGGGTTGTTAACCCCCCCATGCCAACGATCGCCGCTATTGGCTTATCAGTGCAGATCAGCCAATAGCGGCGATCGGAACCTTTCCTGTCCGAGGACGGCACCGACCGCCATTACTGTAAAAAGTAATAGTGGTCACGGTGCCACCGGCCCAATCGCCGTGAATGGCCGGCCGGTACCAGCCAAAGTCCCCAAAAGTTATAAATACCTAGGTAGCTGAGGGGTCCAGAGCAGGTATTTGTACATTACTCACCTGTCCTGGGGTTCGATCGGCGTCTTCCGGGTTCGCGGCGTCCTCGTCTCCTGGTCGGGTCTTCGGCTCCTTCCGTGACGTCCCGTTCGGCTTTTTTCGGCTTTTTTCGGCTCCAGCGTCATCTTTTTTCGGATCTTGCGCTCTGCTGCCCCCTAGCGACTGATAAGGGTAATACACATAAGTGCGGCATTTATCAGCAACACCATTTTGGGCGTAGTTTTTTTTTTATACTTACTGTAAAAAAACACGTAAAAAACCCCGGCCCCCGGCGTGTTTTCGGTATCGGACGCATATGCTATTATTGCCTCCGACACCGAAACAGCCAGTGAGGATGAATGGGGGGATCCTTCGTTCCTCCATTCATCCTCATCCTCCAGTGACGTATCTGGGGGTAGCGTAGCGTACGCTGCCTCCCAGACACGTTTTTTCCGCCAGTACCGTCCCAATAAGAGATGACGGTATGGCGTGAAATTCTACTAACTCTGTGAGAGTATGACACGGACAGAGACGCGCGCCCGCATCAGTCCGTCGGTGGGTGCCAGCTGCGGAATGCACAAAGGGTTATCCTTCGCCATTCCGCAGTGTGCACGTACCCTTAGGCTGCGTTCACACTACGTTTATTTCAGTCAGTATATTTCAGTCAGTATTGCAACCAAAACCAGGAGTGGATTAAAAACACAGAAAGGATCTGTTCACGCAATGTTGAAATTGAGTGGATGGCCGCCATATAACAGTAAATAACGGCCATTATTTCAATATAACAGCCATTGTTCTAAAATAACAGCAAATATTTGCCATTATATGGCGGCCATCCACTCAATTTCAACATTGTGTGAACAGATCCTTTCTGTGTTTTTAATCCACTCCTGGTTTTAGTTGCAATACTGACTGAAATATACTGACTGAAATATACATATACTGACTGAAATATACGTAGTGTGAACACAGCCTTAGAGTATATGAAGGAAGGGACACACAAATCCAGCCCCCACAATGCCCCCCCCATCCTCGGAGTTAGTGGGGAGATCATTCGGGAACTGATCTTCCCACTGCTGGATAAAGGTTACCACCTGTACGGGGATAACTTTTATACCAGCACCCCCTCTTCTGGTCCCTCGCTGCTTGAGCTACTGTAGCTTGCGGCACGATCCGAAAATATCAGAAGTAGTAATAGAGCCCTAATATTTAGCCGCCATAGAGCGGACCCAGCGCTTCTGGATATGAGGGACCACGTATTGCACCAGGGCAACATTTTCCAGGTGACGTCCCACACACACAGGAGAACGGGAGACCCCTAAAGAAGTGCAGAGTGTGGCGTAACAGGGGGATCAGGAAGGACGCCATTTTCCAGTGTGATGCCTGTCCTGATCACCTCTGCATACTGGATCGCTTCAAGGCGCACCACACGTCATTGGGGTTCTACATTATCTAAATTCTGTCCCTTATTCCTATTTCAGGGGTCACGTTGATCCGGGGATTATTCTGATCGCCATTATGGAGTCGGGAAGGAATTTTTCCCAGTGATGAGGCTACTGTCGTCTGCCTTACAAGAGTTTTTTTTGCCTTCCTCTGGATCAACACAGGTTGAATTTGATGGACACCTGTCATTTTCAACCTTATAAACTAATAATTGGCCTAATACCCCCAAATAAATTAGATTTGTCCCTTTTCCCCAGCTAAATAGGTATGGCCACCATTCCCATTAGAGGATGCCATGATGCAATTATAAACCCTCTGTGCTGCCAGGGCAGTAGAAACCCCCCACAAGTGACCCCATTCTGGAAACTACACCCCATATGGAATCTAACAAGGGGGGCAGCGGGTATATGGCCCCCTGGTGACGGCCACATTTGGGACGTGAAAATGAAAAAAATTGTATTTTTTATTTTCATGGCACATGTTCTACACATGTGCCCGTCACCAGTGGGGTCCATATGCTCACTGCACCCCTCGTTAGATTCCTTATGGAGTGTAATTTCCAGAATGGGGTCACTTGTGGGGGGTTTCTACTGTCCTGGCAGCACAGGAGCTTTGTAATTGCGACATGGCCTCCATCCTCCATTCCAGCCTCTAAATGGCGCTCTGTCCCTTTGGTGGCATGCCCTATGCCCATATGGCACATTATATCGTGGGGTTTTTTCGTACTCAGGGGAAATTCCCCTACACGTTTTGTGTTCACTTTCTTTTTTAACCCCTTGTGGAAAAGGAAAAAATCAAGGCTAGACCAACATTTAGTGTAAAAAATGTTTAATTTTTACACTAAATCATTGATCTTGTCTTGATTTTTTCATTTTCACAAGGGGTTTAAAGATAAAAAAAACACTAAATGTGTAGAGCAATTTTCCCTGAGTCCGTAAATACCCCACATGTGGACATAAAGCCCATGTGGGTGCAGGGCAAGCCTCCGAAGGAAAGGAGCGCCATTTGGATTTTGGAGGTTGGATTTGGCTAGAATGGATGATGAACGCCATGTCGCATTTACAGAGCCCTTGTGCTGCCAAGACAGTGGAAACCCCCCACAAGTGACCCCATTCTGGAAACTACACCCCTCAAGGAATCTAACAAGGTGTGCAATGAGGATATGGACCCCTTGATGACGAGCACATTTGTGCCGTGAAAGTGAAAAAATGAAATTTTTCACTTTCACGTCACATTGTTCCACATTTGTGCCCGTCACCAGTGGGGTCCATATGCTCACTGCACCCCTTGTTAGATTCCTTGAGGGGTGTAGTTTCCAGAATGGGGTCCCTTGTGGGGGGTTTCCAGTGTTTTGGCAGCATGAGGACTCTGTAAATGCGACGTGGCCCTTGAAATCCATTCCAGTGAAATCCAGCTTCCAAAAGCCAATTGGCGCTCCTTCCCTTTGGAGGCTCGTCCTGCGCCCGCTTGGCGCTTTATGTCCGCATGTGGGGTATTTCTGTACTCGGGAGAAACTGCGCTACATGATTTGTGTTTTTTTTTTCCTTTTATCCCTTTGTGAAAATGAAAAATTGAAGGCTAGAACAACGTTTTAGTGTAAAAAATACTTTTGTCTTTTTTCACACCACATTGTTCGGAAAATCTGTGAAGCACCTGTGGGGTCCAAATGCCCACCGCACCCCTTGTTACATTTCTTGAGGGGTGTAGTTTTCTAAATGGTGTCCCTTTAGGGGTGTTTTTTAGGTTTTGGCACCCCAGAGCCTCTGCCAAGCTCAAGTGGTACAGTCAGAAATGACCAAATATAACGGAGCCATTTAAATTCACTAGGCGCTCCTTTATATCTGAGGCTTGTGGTTGCGTCAAATAGCGCATTAGGGCCACATAGGGGGTATTTCTATAAACTGCAGAAACAGGGCAATAAATATTGGGGTGCATTTCTCTGGTAATAATTCATAATTATGAAAAATATTGGATTACAATAAAATCTCTGCACAGAAAATTTAAATTTTCAAATTTCTTACACACTTAGCTTTTATTTCTGTGACTCCCCTAAAGGGTTAAAAAACTTTCTGGATGTGCTTTTGCAGAGTTTGGGGGGTGCAGTTTCTGAAATGGGGTGCTTTGTGGGGCTTTCTAACACACAGTCCCCTCAAATACACTGTAACCCTGAACACGTCCCTAAAAATATCTGATTTTGAAATTTTAATGAAAATTTGGAAATTTGCTGCTAATGTTTTACGCTTTCTATTGTCTAAAAAAAATAAAAGATAGTTTAATAAATACCGCCAACATAAAGTAGACATGTTGCTAATGCTATTTAATATATAATTTATGTGGTATAACCATTTTCTGTATAAGCAGAAAAGTTTTAAAGTTGGAAAAATGCATTTTTTCACAATTTTTCACGCTATTTTGTTTTTTTTCACAAAGATTCGTTATAAGTATCGACTCCATTTTACCAGAAATGTAAAGTACAATATGTCATGAGAAAACAATCTCAGAATCAGCCGGATAGGTAAAAGCATCCCGAAGTTATTAATGAATAAAGTGACACAGGTCATATTCATAAAATTTGCTCCAGTCCTTAAGGCCATTTCAGGCCCGGTCCTTAAGGGGTTAAATGATCTGTCATTTAAAAAAAAAGGCTCAGTACTCTGCTCCAGAGACCATTAGAATAAAGTGTTTTAAAAGGGAACCAACTAGCATGATTGTGCTGATATGGTTCCCACTATAAATCTACTGTGCAGCTCCCCGAGTTGGGTCTGCAGTTGTAGTTCTTTACATCGGGGGAAAAAGGAGACCAGTAAGTGGCCTCTCTGCCTGTCAACCATCCCAGCACTGCACGCTGATAGGCAGAGAGCCATGGCTAGTCACAGAAGGCTCCCCACCTAGGTGACTAGTTGCCGCCTCTCTCCTGGCCTCGTAAGCCGAATAAAATTCATTTTTTTCTCCCGATGTAAAGTTACCACTGCAGACACGGCCAGTAGCCTTGGGGGGCTCTATACTAGCTCTATACTGTGCAGCTGGGAACAATATCAGCACAATCGTTTTTATAGTGTAGTATTCACATACAAAGAGAAATGCAAGAGACAGCAGTTTTTTTCTAGCCAAAACTTTGCGCACTGGTGTAATATTAAAAGTGGGTACGTGGACTTGCATTTTTCTTTGGATTGAGTTACCAGCTTTGGGTTAGTTGGACGAGCACTGACCAATATCCTTATTCATTACTGTGCTGCTGCTTTTCTCACTATACACATACATACACAGCTCTGCAACATGCACAATACACAGCTCTGTTGCATCAGACAGACACACAATAATTTTAATACAGATAGTCCCTACCTTAGCCAGTAGCAAATAAAAAAAAATATAAAATAAAAAAATACAATAACAATGGGACACAGTGAGAGATTAGTTGGGGGGAAAGATCAAAAGCAACATGAGAAATAGTACTTTACTAAAAGAGTAGTAGATGCTTTGAAAAACAGATTTGGTAGATAAATCTACCATAACTAAATTTAAACATGACTGGGATAAACATATATCTTTCCTAAGATAATAAAGTAAATAGTAAAAGGGCAGACTAGATTGCATTTTCCATCCAGCTGCAAAAGACTGACAGCATAGACTTATAATAAAACCTGTCTAGTGCTTCTTCTGGCTTGTTTTAATGATGTCAGCACTGATCAAAATCTCAGTTATCTAAACTAGTCTCAAAAATACAGTAATTTTTGTTTTGTTTTGTTTTACTACTTAAAACATTAAAACTTTTTCTTTAAACTTGGATTGGATTTCTTTAAATTTGGCTGATATGGAGGCCCATCAACTTTTATCATACTGCCCACATCTACAGCACAGTGTTACGTGGTTAGTGTGTGTGTGTGTGGGGGGGGGGGGGGGTGCTTTTTCTTCCTTTTAAGCATTCATATTTCCTGATAATGACTGACAGACAGAGATACATAATAAACAGTCATAAACTAGGCAGATACTCTTCCATAGATGTTTTTAAGGTACAGCCCCCTATGATAGTACAATCTAGTGCAGCAGCTGGAATGAGCAGGTACCCCTTTAGTAAAGATGCAACAGAAAGTATGTAGAGTCTTGGGCAACCTATACTCTTATCTAGTGTTTCTCCTATGGTGCAGGTTGTAATGTTTGTTATCTTTACTAAAGTTACCTTCATTGGTTGGCTCTCAGTGGGTTAAATCTAGCAAAAGTTTACTCACAGTAGTGGAGCTGTGGTCTTGAAATATTCTGTGACATGGTAGCCATAATGTTTATAGGCCAAACCTGAAACCCTGAAAGGTTTTAGAAGTGCAATGCGACACTTGTGCAACTTTTCCTTAAAGTCTGAAAAATGTCTAATAATAATAATAATAATAATATTTATTTGTACAGCGCCAACAGATTCTTCAGCCTGTTTAATGTCTCCTGCAGTCCATTAGTACTGGGAAAAAGGAGGAAGCCCTGCACTCATGATTCTTCTTTTTGCAGTTATGCTTTTATTCCATCATATAGTATACATCACTCAGACAGGATACATTTTGGCCTGTCCTGTCATGACTGCTGGGCTTTCTTCAATTTCACAATACTTGGGGATTGTCCTATTGCCGGGAGAACCACAACCAGCCAGTGGAGTGCTGATCCATTTGGACATTGGATTATCCTGTATTCCCTTTGACATAACTCTCTAACTTCCTCCCTCTTGAGGAAGTAAGGGTGTGTTCACACTGAGCAAAATCATCGGAATTCCATGGTGGTGCTCTCCGTCGTGGAATCCCTCCTGCCTCAATGTCTAACAGCGTGTTTATGGGAGGACTCGTGCGCTTCTGCTCTCTGCGGAATTCCCCCGATTTTTGCTCGGTGTGAACATACCCTGATGCCCTACATAGCCTGATGCCAGTGGTGACCATACATCTACAAAGATGCCTTCGAAGTGATGCTGCTTCATGCATTTTGTGCCAGGAGCCACTGCAGCACTTCATCTACAGCAGCAGCTTTCTTGCTTCTCCTCTCTCTCCTCTTTCTTTTGTAAACTGCTCATGGGACTGAGTTTGTGCAGTTCACAACTAATGGTCCTTTTACACGGAATGATTTATCGTTCGTTTCTGCACGATAATGGTCGAATTCGAACAATAATCGTACGTGTAAACGCAGCGAACGATTAAATCACGCGCGAGAAATCATTCATTTTGATCTTTCAACATGTTCTCAAATTATCGTAGGTCGTTCGCAAAAAATTTGCAGATCGTTTCGTGTAAACATTCTTGCAACAATTTCACCTATGTGTGAGATAGGCTTAAGCGATCGCATAACGATTTTTCCGTACGATGTATCGTTCCGTCTAAACGCTGATCGTTGTAAAAAAAACATTGTTCATTCAAAATCGTTAATCGGGCGATCGGGCGAATTATCGCTCCGTGTAAAAGTACCATAAAACAGTTCTAGCATAACAGATAGGCTAGGCAGCCATCCCTCCTGGGTCCTCTATATCCTGGGTAGGTCATAAAGCATCTGTGTATGTGTCATGCATATACACACTACACAAATCAAAGATGTGTACATACGTACATTAACTAATAAAAATTTTAAAAATATATTAAAATATGTAAAAATGTTATTTTTTCGCCAAGTTGAGAAAAGTAATAACTGAGATGTTGGCCACTTCTGAAAAACAATCTCCAATGACCCAATTCATACATACTGTACTGTACCAAATTTTCCTACCTAAGGAACTTATCACCAATGAGTATTATCATAACCTACTCTATTTAATATAGGGGGGTAGTTTTTATGTTTTGTTTAGCTGATGTATTATATTATATATCCAACATCATACATCTTCCATTGTCGAGATTTCATACCCAGAGTTCTACTTGAAGGTCATCTCAACTCCGGAAATTTCTAACGTACGATCATTGGAAGATACGTCTGGTGGACTTTTCAGTAACATTATCTTACTTAGCTTGGTTTTATAATTGTCACTTTACCCTATTTATTTATTTATTTCTCTGTCTGACTACCTCATGAAATCTAATAAAATTGTTTTTGAACAAAAAAAGAAATAAATAAACACTCACTTAAAAAAAAGCAACTCTTTACATGTTAGCCAAAGTAATATATATATATATATATATATATATATATATATATATATATATATATATGTATATAATTTTTATTTATTTTAATGAAACACCCCTTTCAGAGCTTACAATCCAGCCTATATGTTAAAAAGGCCCCAGGGAAACCAACTGCATATTAATATCCATAGTTTTTGAGTCTGGAGCCCGAATGCTGCCTATGTGGTGTAAAATCATGACAGTATTCAGAAGTGTAAAAGCTGCAAAAAGCCAGCTGTCCCTCTAGTGGTAACTTTTAGTATGGCACACAGTTCCCTGTGCCCAGTCTAGGGAGGAGAGAACCTGAGAGCTGATCTTGGACACTATATACTTTACTATTAAAGGATCCTTTAATTTTCTTAGCTTTGTGCTGCTGCTACTGGAACAGGTGGAACAGACACTGCTTTCTGAGCTAATGTAAGTTCAAGAACAGAAAAGTTGGGAGGAGGAGACTGTAAGTGAACTTGGAAAAGAAGTAGTGTAGTGATGTCGCTGTGGGATTAAACGAATAGGATGCTGCAGCCATGTAAGAAATCAATGTGCAGCACGTCACTTGTGGCACTGCTATAAAGGTGGTTACTTGTACAATGCACAGGGGGATCCACAGGGCAGAGGGGGCTGCTGCTAGGAAGAAGTTTGTCAGCTACTGATCTGCTGCTGAGCACAGCCTGACATCACAAGGACACAGCTGGCTGCAAGTGCACTACATCTTCTGTATCATGATGCTGCTACCTATAGCTGCCCTCTGTCTACTAATGCTGGGCACAGGGGTCCAGCCAGCACCCTGTGAAACTGTCAGGATACCCATGTGTAGAGATATGCCATGGAACATTACCAGGATGCCCAACCATCTCCACCACAGCACCCAAGAGAATGCAATACTGGCTATAGAACAGTACCAGGAGCTGGTGGACATTAACTGCAGTCCTGTGCTGAGCTTCTTCCTTTGTGCCATGTATGCACCCATATGTACTCTGGAGTTCCTTCATGATCCTATTAAACCATGCAAGTCTGTGTGCCAGAAAGCCAAAGATGGATGTGAACCCATCATGAAAAGATACAATCACAGCTGGCCAGAGAACCTGGCATGTGATGACCTGCCAATCTATGACCGTGGTGTGTGCATCTCTCCTGAAGCCATAGTCACTGACATCCCAGAAGGTAAGGGGAGCCCATATTCTGCATGGGAAGAAATCACATATCAGATACAATAATGTTCTTCAAGTAGTGCATGCATTGTACACAACAGAGCTCAAGTGCCACATAGAGTATGTTAATCTCCTATAGCCAATGGCTTGAATTTCTTATCAAAATGCAGTGATATGCACGCAGAACAGAAAGAAATATGTCATGTATTTGTTCATTTATAAGGCTATGTTCACACAAAGTATTTCTGTCAGTCTTTTCATCCAAAGCCAGGAGTGGGTTGAAAACACAGAAGTTGTGCAAATCTTTCCATGATAATTACCCTGTCAGCTCCACTCCTGATTTTGGTTGAAAAATTACTGAGCAAAAGACTGACAGAAATACTATGTGTGAACTTGCCTGAATGTGTCAAAGGTAATACAAAAGATTTTGAGCCCCAGGTCATCCTAAGGCTATGTTAATTTAGGCGTAATTCAGCCTTCATTAATGTCTCATAGCATCTCTATGAGAGAGCACGTGCTCCTCCGCTGCTGTGGCTCTCCGCTCAAAGGAGTTACATGTCACTTCTCTGAGTGAAGAGCAGCGGCAGCGGAGGAGCACACGCTCTCCCATAGGCAGACTATAGCATACTGAGACAGGCGGGATTCCGCAGTGGAAAGTTCCACCGCAGAATTCCACCTGAATTACTCAGTGTGAACATACCTTAATACACGCTATAAAGTGAAGGTAGATGAAATAAACTTTAAATAAATACACAAATGTTGTTATAATTAGTATCATTTAATACATTTCATTTAATAATAGGGTTGTCCAAAATTTTTATATTTTACTAAAACCAAAGGACTTGAAGTATACCTGTCATTAAAAAAAAAAAAATTCACATGTTATAGGAATATGTCAAATGTTAGAACCTGCAGGGGGAAGCTCACTGCTAGGCGCCGTTTTCTGTGCGTCAGGCAGCGGATGGGCCCATTGAAGTCTGTCTCTTATTGTGCAGACAGAGGAAATGTGCTTAGTACAGACTAGCTATATGTAAAAACCGCTGACACCAACCCTGAGCAATGAAATTTTCTGTCATGTCCCTACGTCACATCTTTTTCTTATGACAGTGATTATTTATGAATATAAAAAAGACACTGCAATGTGCTTTGTATTAGAGTTCTTGTTCTGTGCCTCTGCTGCCAGTCTCTCTTTCAATGTGTTAATTTAGCCCAGATTTATCAAAGTTTGTAAAATAGAAACAGGCATAACCTACAGAAATCTAGTAAAATGAAAGCAATTTACACCCGCTTTTATTTTACACACTTTGATAAATCTGGGCCATTGTGTCTGTAGTGACCAAAGTGGCAATTTCTGTGCATAAGGTCCTGTTACAACAATGTAATATATATGATGCTATGCCACTATAGATGCAATGTAGCTGAAGCCAAGTCAAGGACCAGCTATTATTTTTTTTTAAGTATTAAAAATGAATGCATTTGGAAAGTCTTCAGACCCTTTCACCCTTTGTTATTTTGCAGCCATGTACTATAATGAAAGAAAACAAAACGAATTTTCCACCATCAATCTGCACTCAATATCCTATAATAAGATAATGTAAGATAGTTGTTATGACATGAAAAACATACCTTAAAAAAATGCTTTTTTCATTGCACCCCTCTTTATTCCCACTTAATTTATAGACTGGGATTGCCTTGAATGCTGTGGCTATAAGTTGTGGCATAAGCCCAGTCAGTTGTCCTGCATTGGCCTCGCTCACTCACCATGCTGTTGACATTGAAAGCCACACGCTGCTCTTACCAGTGTTGGAGAGAGAACTCCTGAGGAAGTCACCAAAGGGTGATGATACTTGTCAAGTTCTTTCCCATGGAAGTCTGTATAGTGGTCCTCTGTATTGTTGAATTTTATCTATTACTTTCTGTTAACGCTGTTGCATTTGTTTTTTCAACTCCAATTTAGCATTTTTTTTCTTTTTTCGGTTTATGTTATATATAATCTTCTAGCACTATAGACCTTTACTCTTGTTAGGTATTTACTATATTGTGAGAGATTGTTGTTTATTAGAGGATACTGACCACTTTTTTGCATTGTTGTACATGATTAGGGAATTAGTGTAATTGTTTATTTATCATCATGTCATAAGTGCATTACCAGTATGAGCGCCTGTAGTGGGAAAACTTTGCCCATTCATCACACATGTCAAAAGTTATTGATCACAGCAGGGCTCACTACTGAGACCTGCTCTGATCAGAAGACATAGCTCTGAAGAGACTGTGGCAGCGTGACCCACTCCCTGGTTGGCCGTTCATTCTGTCACTATTTTCTGATAGACTTTGAGACATTGAGAAAATATTGACGGAATGAGCGGTGGCTGGGGAGTTTATTGTGCTGCCGCAATCTTTCCATGGCTATATCTTCTGATCAGAGCAGGTCTCAGCAGTGAGACCTACTGTGATCAATAACTTTTGAAATGTCCGATGACACGCCTAAAGTTATTTGTAGTAAAAGGTACACTGTAACAGTTATTAATCATGTTGGTGCCTGATTTGTTTCTATAAAGTGATCATTGGTCTAATTATATTGTAAGCTGCACTGTAGGTATGTCCTCTATGAATTGCCATTTGGACATTTGGAGGCACCCCAGTTCCACATGTAAAGTTTGAGCCCACTACTGTTTGTGTGGAGAGAGAATTTCTGATCCCAATGATACACAGGAAATATCTGAAGCTTGTTACATAACACCCCACAAAACCGCACACTTCTTGGTGAAAATGTGTGTGTGTGGGGGGGGGGCACGAATTAACTCCTTAGTGACACTAATTTAACTTACTTTAAGTCATACTTTAAGTCGGTGTCACTACAAAGCCTCACACTTCTCTTTACTCATTGGTGGAGCAGGCTGTTAGTAAAGAGATCAGCTCCACCCACAGAAGAGGGTGAAGGAAGGAGAAGAGGACTCGCATGCATGGAGAGAAGTGCTGCGGAGACTGGATGGGGAAGGGGGTGTTTGTCTAGGACTGGCCTGAGCAGGGAACACTCATCTCCTTGTCCGGCCAGCCAGTGTTTCCTCTGTGATACAGGCAGTGCAATTAGCAGCAGAGCAGTATGGGTCCTGAGACTAGTAAGTATGCTAAGGGGGATGTCGGTGTGCAGTGATCTCTAACCTGTGACTCTCAAACGACAGCAAAACTACATCTCCAATTATACTCTGCTGGCACATCATAATAGAAGTTGTAGTTTGGTAACAGCTGAGGAGCCACTCGTAAGGGAATAGTTATTTAGGGGGGATTGTTTATTGTGTTCTCCAACCTGTCACTCTCCAAATGCTGAAAAACTACAACTCCCACCATGTCCTAATGGTACAGCATCATGGGAGTTGTAGTCTGGGAATAGCTGGAGAGTCACATGTTGGAAAACAATACACTTACCTTCCCTAAATAACTGGTAAGTCACTTAACCCCTTCGTTGCTCAGCTGGGCACTGTGCACTCAGCACAGCAAATTGATGGCACTGTCCCAAGCACAGCGAGGAAGGGGTCAATTTACCTGGCTTTGCCTTTAAAAACAGGAGAGGTTTGCTCTGGACAGTTCCTGATTCAAACAGAGATGTCAGCAGAAAGCACTGTGTCAGACTGAAAAGAGATTTTTAAATAGAAGTAAATTGCAAATCTATATAAGTTTTGAAAGAAAAAGATTTTCGCTGGATAACCCCTTTAACCCTCTAGAGGTCATCCTGGCCTCCACTTTCTGGTGAGGACACTGCACTTTGCTCAGCAAGAAAGGGGTTAAGTGACCTAACCCCTTCATTGCTGGACCAGGTGAAGTGCACATTGCATAGTGGGTGGACAGCAATGTGTTCGGCCCAGTGAGGAAGGAGTCAAGTCAGGTATATGGATTTGAAAAGAGGAGAAATCTCAGGCTTTCCTTTATGACCTGTTCACTGTTTATAGTCTGTTCCTGGCTTTGGCTTCAAAAATATGTCAGATAAATCTCTCTGTGTAAAAGTCACCCTAAGCTCCTGAAACCAATTGATTTAAAGGAAAAAAAAAAAATCACTGGATAACTCCTTTAACTTACCCTTCACCACTCCTGGCTGTGTCTTCATCTTTACTGTAGCTTCTACAGACAGGAGAGGGGTGGGGTAAGTGTTAGTGTGTGTTTTCCCACATTGCTCTACTGTTAAAAATGCAATGTGGGAACACTGTCGTTATCCGGCTAAAATCTTTTTCTATGAAACAACTGGCTTAAGGAAGTTATATAGATTTGTAATTAACTTCTATTTAAAAATCCTAAAGAGGAAGTACCATCAGGTACATCCTCTTTAATCTGACCCAGGGATAGAACGGCGCCATCACGGGGAAGCCTGTGCCGCTGTTTTTTGAACCGCGGCCGCTTCCGTGTACAGCGCAGTTCTAACCACGGGTCCTGGGCCAGTGCTCAAGCACAGGAGGCGGGCCAGCCCGCCCCCAGTTGGAGGGAATTCCCTCCCCTCTATGATGCGGCTACATAAGAATCAATGGAGCCGCGTCATACAGGGGCACGGGCTTCCTCCCACAGGGGGCAGGAACCTGTGCTTCAACCCCGGCCCGGGACCCGTGGATAAAACAGTGACGTACACGTGAACCGGCGGTTCAAAAAATGGACCGCGGCATCGGCTTCCCCGTGACTGCGCTGTTCTATCCCTAGGTCAGATTAAAAAGGATGTACCTGACGGTGCATCCTCTTTAAGTCTTCCCATACTTATCAGCTGCTGTATGTCCTGCAGGAAATTATTCTTTTCAGTCTGACACAGTGCTCTTTGCTAACATCTCTGTCCAAGACAGGAACTTTCCATAGCAGAAGAAAATCCTCATAGAAAACCTCTCCTGCTCTGCACAGTTCCTTACATGGACAGAGATGTCAGCAGAGCATTGTGTCAGACTGGAGTGAAAACAACACTTCCTGAGGGACATACAGCAACTGATAAGTATGGGAAGACTTGAGATTTTTTAAATAGAAATAAATTACAAAGCTACTGTATATAACTTTCTAAAACCAGTTGATTTGAAAGATTTTCACCTTTAAGAACAATAAAAACATTGTGGACAGGGGCATATTAAGTTTACCATAGGCCCGGGGCTGTTCACAAAGGTTGGGCTCCCCCATCCAAATGTAACTATGGCAGCACTGGCGTGCTGTTTATAGTATAAGATAGATAATGTCAAATTTACCATGTACCTATAAAGTTTTATGAAAAATAATTATCAGGCAACACTGTGAAATACAGTGAAACACAATTTGCTTTTCTCTAAACTCCCAAAATGTAAAGTCCCTGAATTTTAGATCCCACACAAGTAATGATATTCACTCAGCAATATAGCAGGTATGTGCTACAGACTCCTCCTCTGAATTTCTAGTCTTGCTGGGCAAGAGGTTATCTTGTGGCATTACACATTGCTGTGTAGTAAATGCTACACAGGAGAGTCGGATTTTGTGTGTGTGTGAGAAATGGGGTTACTTTAGTGTAATTTGGGGTCAGAATTAATTTTGGGGTCTATTTTCTGTGTTTACAGGTCTGGTTGGAGTCTGGAATAATGTTGTGAATTGAATTGGGAAGGGGCGTAGTTCAATATTTTATACTCTAACCCCTTGATGACACCTGTCTTCAGCTTTGCACCATAGAATAACATTACACTTGGGTTCAATATATATATATATAGAGAGAGAGAGAGAAAAAAAAAATGGCAGCACCTTTATGCTTCTTTTCACACTGCAGGTTCCATGCTGCATGTGGCTAAAGTACAGACAAAAATACAGAAAGTGCAACAGCAACCCACAGGTGCATGCTCTTACCGTATATACTCGCCCCGGTGTATACACGATAAAAACCTGCTCTGGAGATATTGAAAAATGCTGATCTTAGCAAACTATTTGATCAAACAGAGTGCACCATGTCACCACTTTAAGGTTTCAGCAGAGCGTGCACCTGTGGGTTGCTATTGCACTTTCTGTATTTTTGTCTGTACTTTAGGAATTCCCTGGTAACATATGACCAGAGACGTTATCCGAACTGTCTGAACAGTGCCACTGGAAAAGTACAGGTGCCATCTACCTTCCCTGCACTGATATGGGGAGATTAATAATAGGTAAGGGCTGGAAAGGTCCTTAAGCGACTCTGTACCCACAATCTGACCCCCCAAACCACTTGTACCTTCAGATAGCTGCTTTTAATCCAAGATCTGTCCTGGGGTCCGTTCAACAGGGGATGCAGTTATTGTCATTAAAACAACTTTTAATCTTGCAGCTCTGTGTCTAACGGCCGGGGCTTACATTTGTATATGCATTAGGCTGGCACACCCTCTCTGTCCTTCCTCCCCACCCTCCTCAGCATTAGGAATGATCCAGGAACATTTACTGCTGTTTGGGCTTTGCACAGGTGTATTAATGATCCAGCCCATGTTCATTATGCACGCAGCTGAGGAATAGGAAGCAATCTGCCTGGAGCATTCCCAATGTTGAGAAGGGTGGGGAGGAGGGACAGAGAGGGTGTGCCAGCCTAATGCATATACAAATGTAAGCCCCGGCCGTTAGACACATCGCTGCACGATTAAAAGTTGTTTTTATGACAATAACTGCATCACCTGCCAAACGGATCTCAGGACAGGACAGATCTTGGATTAAAAGCAGCTATCTGAAGATACAAGTGGTTTGGGGGGTCAGATTGTGGGTACAGAGTCGCTTTAAAGGGAACAAATTAGCACAATTGTGCTGTTATGGTTTTCAGCTGCACAGTATAGATGTACTGTGCAGCTCCCCAAAGCTATCAGCCACTGAGTATAGGATGGTGGGAAAGCTGGGTGACCACATCATAGTGAGTATAATATGCTGGAAAGCGGGGTGACCACATCATATCGAGTGTAAGATTCTGGGAAAGCTGGGTGACCTCCATGGTACTGAGTATAAGATGCTGGAAAGCTGGGTGACCACATCATACTGAGTACGAGATGCTGGGAAAGTTGGAGGGCCACATCATACTGAGTACAGGATGCTAGGAAAGCTGGGTGACCTCCATCATACTGAGCACAAGATGCTGGAAAGCTGGGTGACCACATCATACTGACTACAAGATGCTGGCAAAGTTGGGTGACCTTCATCACACTAAATATAAGATAGTGGGAAAGGTGGGTGACCTCACATCATACTGAGTATAGGATGGTGGTAAAGCTGAGTGACCTCATCATACTAAATATAAGATAGTGGGAAAGGTGGGTGACCTTCGTCATACTGACCACTATACAAGATGCTGGGAAACTGAGATTTTCACCATATTTTTTATCACTTTTGCTGTCAAAATGCCTCCCCCCCCCAAGCAATCCCCCTGTGGGTATAGGCAACCCCCCACTCATAGTTCATTCCTCCTTTTAGAACACCCCCTCATGTGTGCACCCCCGTAAAAATAATAAACAAAACAACAAACACACATACTTATATGTATCCTCTATGTACTCCTGTATATATGTCTCTTCCTGTATATATGTATCCTCTGTGTACCCCTGTATATATTTTTCCTCTATGTACTCCTGTATATCTGTCTCTTCCTGTATATATGTATCCTCTATGTACCCATATATTTATGTATCCTCTATGTACCCCTATATATATGTATCCTCTATGTACTCCTCTGTAGGTCTCTTCCTGTATATATATGTATTCTCTATATATATCTATCCTCTATGTACTCCTGTGTATGCTTCCCCTGTATATATAGTATATATTCTCTATGTATGCCTGTGTAGGTCTCCTCCTGTATATATATGTATCCTGTATGTATGCCTGTGTAGGTCTCCTCTATACAGTTATTACCTGGCTTCCTGCTGAGAATCTTCTCTATCCTCAGGCTCCTCTAGCCAGATGCAGAAGTGACAGCTGGGAGGAGAGAGCGGTCTCTAGTGGCCGGAGGAAGAAAGCAGCGCAATTTACTTTTAGTTATAAGTCTCATAGGCTTAGTTAAAAGCATAGGGATCAGTACAGGGGGCAGGCTTTGACGTTGTGGGTGGCGCGGAGCTTCAGCGGCCGCTCTCAGCACAGACTGACCCCTAAGCACTCTTTAGGTGCCAGAGACAAGAGCACTGGGGCAGTAAGCAGCTGCAGGGCAGCCCTGAGACATTCAACCAGCTGTCAGTCAGTGGCAGCTATGCAGCCCTATAATGTACTGGGGAAGATGGCCCAGGATGCAAATGCCCCCCTGCCCACTGGCCCAGCCCACTCCTGCAAGGGGTAAAAATTACCGCCACACCACTACCACAACCATCACAACCATATTGTTACTGACCAAATTCAGTATACTAAGACACAGTACCAGATTACAGATATTACCACCACATACTGACTAACACTACTGCTGCTACTGAATAAAATCCACTGTACAATGATCAATATCACCTCATACAGTCATCTAGAGGTAAACCCAGCTCTACACAGGTTCTGTACTCTATGTAAATTACAGTGCAGTTATATCAAGTGACTCACAGGGGACGTCTTTTCTGATCAGAGTTCCCTTTTCATTTTCTTCTCCATCTGCTGTGGACCATTATGAGAACGTGCCCACTTACAATTGGTTGCTGCGGGCAGTTTAGACCAGACCCCTAGACGACCTGGAAGTCTGTGCCCAGACGACCCTGGGCTTACCGATACGCCCTTTGCTATGATAGGAGGTGGGGGCCGGCTGCAGTGAGCAGCCGACACCTCAATGTTAATGACAGGCTGCAGCAATAAAAGTTTAAATCACCCCCCTTTCCCATTATATAAATAAAACATATAAAAATAAATAAATAAATAAACATATAATATACCGTAGCGTGCATAATTGTCCGATCTATTAAAATATAAGCGTCATCACTAACAGTGAATGGCGTAAACAAAAAGAGCTAAAAAAGTGCCAGGATTACCATTTTTTTTGTTACATTATATATAAAGACTCTCCAGTCCATCCTAAATGCATCTTCCCCTGTAGTTGTAACACAAAATCTTTCACAAAAGTCTCCATAGTGCTGAACCTTTGTAGACCTCCTTTCCATCTCAGTCTACCATCCAACACATGCGCTTCACTCTGCTAATAATCTAAAACTACCATCTTCCATCATCCTATGCTCGTGCTGTACCAGTTCTTCTAATTGCAATACCCCAGACTCATTCCCAACATCTGCAGTTTGAAACATGCTCATAAAACACATCTAAGAGTACTCCGGCCGCTATCACTTACTCCTATGTAGTTCCCACACATGGTGTCTCCTATAACTCTTAAACACAGTATACCATATTAACAAAGGTCGTAAATGTCCAGTGAAATGGTACACCAAAACGTATGTTAAATCCTCGCTACCTGTACTGGAAACTGTAAAAAATCTTTTAAGTGCGTAAAATAAAAATATAAAAATTCATGGCAATTGGTGGTCAGTTGAAATTCCTGTATTTATGATAATCGCTTTAACTGGCACCCCCTGCTTTGAGTGCGCAGACATAGCATCAACTGTAAACCCCTGTTTCTTGATATAGCGACCTAGCATTTTTCTACAGCCACCACTAGGAGGAGCTTAGTGCTTCTATTGAATGTGAAGGTAGCTGTCTACATTTACATACACAAAGCTCCTCTGAATGGTAGCTGTTGGTAGTTTATGTTGCATTTTATTAAGGGAACCATTAGATTTAGAGACAGATATGAAACTGAGCCCTATGTAGGTCACACCAAGTGGAGTTACAATTCAATAAAAAAAAAATTGTAAATTTTTTTATTTGGAGAAGTGTAAATAAAGTTATGACCTGGCATTTCTAGTCCAAACCGCATGCCTCCACAGGGTGTGCATCATGTTAAGATATTGCCCGCCGCACACATCTTATGCAAATTAAACTGAACATGAAATACATCTTTGTGCCTTCACACCTACCGACTCGCAGTGTTAATAACGCTGCAAGTCGGCTAGGTCCTGGCAGATCACTGTCAGTACATACACACAGCGGGCTCCACGGGGTCCCGGCGTCCTGCTCTCCCGCCCTGCCAATCAGTGGCTGCGGAAGGGCAACACACTGATTGGCCGGGGGCAAGAGCAGGACCCCGGGACCCTGTGGAGCGAGGAGGTATGTATACAGAGCAGAGCGGGAGGCGGCTGACTGGCATCAGAAGGGGTTAAGCGGCCGTCAGATTTACATACACGCAGCGGTCGTTCAGACAGTGATCTGCCAGAACCTAGCCGACTCGCAGCGTTATTAACGCTGCGAGTCAGTAGGTGTGAAGGCACCCTTAGGGTAGCTTCACATGTACCGGATCTGCAGTGGATTTCACACTGCGAGTTTGCAGCGAAATCCGCTGCGGATCCTAGTAGTTTGAAAGTCTATGGGGTCATATACCCGCAGTGGAATTTTTATTTAGATATGTAACCCGGCCCCTTTAACCCCCCTGCCGCCCGCAGCCACCGTCCCGAAGCATACATTACCTGCTCGGCGCCGTGGCTGTGTGTGAGGCTCCCGGCTCCCCTCGCTCCCCATCAACATGGCAGCACTAATTGGCTGATAGGGAGCGAGGGGAGCCTGAAGCCGTACACAAAGCCGCGGCGCAGAACATGTAATGTATCCTCCAGGCCGGGGGCTGCGAGCGGCGGGGGGTTAAAGGGGCTGGCTTACATGTCCGCAGTGGAATAAAAGTGAAACCCGATAGACCTTCACACTACCAGGATTTCGCTGCAAACTCGCAGTGTGAAATCCACATGGAATTCTGTACGTGTGAAGCTACTCTAAGGCTGGGTTTACACATCGTAAGACACATGTCACAGAACGACCGGTGTCTGTGAAGTTTATCCCAGCCGGTACTGCAGTACTAGCCGGATAGACTTCTTTTCTGGTGAATTGGGATGTGGGCGCATCCATGTGCACCCGCATCCCAATTCACCATAGTACACAATGGAGTTGTGTGAACATAGCCTAAAACTTATACATTTATGTTTTTGGTCAGTATGATTTCTATGCCCACCCCTATTGATAAATATATCCTTTATTTGCATAATGATAACCACCCAAAATGGTCAATTTACAGCCATGTATATGAGACTTTAACCCCCGGGCTCATAGTTAGATTTACCTAGAATTTTAGTTGCACAAGTTTCCTCACCTTCTGTAAGTTCGCACATGTGTGATAATGAGAGGTAATGATCGGAAATTACTTCAGCACCTGTTTAAATAACTGGATTAGCAAAAGAGGGGATGTTGTTTGGTGCATCAGTTATTTTTTATTTGGTTTGGCCAACTCAGACACATTGCATTAGAACTTCTATGCAACTGAGTCACTTCTATAGTTGTGAAACTTTATTAAAAGAAAAAAGTGTTATTAAAACAATAAAGTAATAGAGCCATCAAAAGCCCAGGTTTATTTAATACTACTAAAAGCATTTATACTGCAGATGTGGAAAGAGAGTCTTATCCGGTTCAAGAGGTGTATTTAAAGACTCAGATTTCTCCTGGTGTGTTTGGCACAGTGCAGATATTTTCATTGGCAAATCTTGTCTTGTTCTTTTTAGATATAAAGTGGACAGAGTTTACACAAGATGTCATAGTACCAGAAAGACCGAGAATGAATCATTGCAAGAGTTTAAACATGGGTAAAGTCTGTATTTTCTTATGATAACTAATCCAGTAGAATGTTGTGTTCTCTGGAGAACACGGAGAACTTTTGCAATCTAATAATTTAGAAAAAAAATAATTTTTGTTTTTAATTAATTTGTTAAGTTTTCTTAACTTCCCAGATTAAAAATTTTGCTACTGTAAACACTTGTTTTGTTTCTTTGCAGATCGTTGTAAATGTAAAATAATGAAACCTAGCCTAAATATGTATTTGGCAAAAAATTACAGCTATGGTAAGTGATAGCAATATTGTTCTTATAGCAACAACAAAAAAAAACCTAGGGCTCATGAACATTGCCATATTAGGTCTCCATTTTGTTAGTAGCTGTAAAAGGCCTACCCCAATAGTAAGTGAGACCACCAGTGTGTTTGTGCTTTATAAACCACTAACCTCTTCTCCTTACATCTTACTCTTGTCCTTACATGTGAGACATTAAAACATATTACATACATCTTCTTTCACAGATCTGTGCATTAAAAAACCAGAATGTGCCAACTAGTTTTGTATTTAAATTAAATGGTGGATTTAGTGATATAATTTTCCATCCACTATACAAACTCTAATCATAATCAATAATCATAAATGTTTAAAGTTAATATATTATCAATTGCATCCCTTTAAATTTTTCATATGAAAAGAACGGCACCATCGCAGGGATGCCATTGCCGCGGTTCTTTTTTTGAACCACAGCCCAGTTTCCACGCACGGCAGCAGTCTATTCCAAGCTCTCCTGCCCCCAGTATGATGAAACCCCTCCCCTCTGTAATGTGGATCAATTGATTGTAATGGAACAGCATCACAGAGGGGACTGGGTTACATTACACCGGAGACGGGCGGGCTTCAGGCTGGGCCAATGCCTGGGAATAGACTGACGACATACGCAAGAATCAGGCTGTGGCTCAAAAAAAGGACCGCGGCAGTGGCATCCCTGCGCCAGTTTATTCATATAAAAAACTTAAAGTGATGTATCTGATGGTACATTAACTTTAAATTTAATACTAAGTGTTAACTAAGGCCACTTTCAGATTTTTGGCTTAAAAATCTGTCAGATAAATCCCTTAAAAATCTGTCAGATAAATCCCTTTGAGTAAATGCACCATTACACTCTCCTTCCTGTCAAAGCCCTACATGATTAATCAAGTGATCGTTTTAGATAGGTGTAAACTTCAAACGGAACTTCAATCAGAGGCCGCGGGGCGTAATCCGCTTGAAGTGTAGGCGCATATTCCGTAGTGAGAACATACCGTAACACCTACTTGCTCCCCCCTTCCATACATGAACCTGCTTGGGACACCTGGGGCTTCCAGGTGTAAATCAAGCATGGAGGGGAGACAGGAGACATTCCAGCATTGCAGTTACTCTCAAACTTTTTTTTTTTTTTTTTTTTTAAATCAGAGGATAAAAGCATTTTCTGCATTCTGGAAGCACCTCTATCTGTCAGTGTTAACATTTTGGAACAAGAAATCTACTGACAAATTCACTTTCAAGTACTCTATGGTTAATTTACAAAATCTCTAAATGTTTAATGTAACTTTTTCTTTTCTAGTAATCCATGCAAAAGTAAAAAGTGTCACTAGAAGCAACTGCAATGAAATAACTACAGTGGTGGAGGTTAAAGAGACATTGAAATCTTCAACAACTATTCCTCGTTCTCAGGTTCCTCTTATCACAAACTCATCTTGCCAGTGTCCACAGTTACTTCCTAACCAAGATGTACTTATCATGTGCTACCAGTGGCGCTCAAGGTGCGAAATGCTGTTATCCCACCATAGAAATCTTACTCAAAAGTCTTAACAACAAAAAATATGACAATGTTATGACTTAGTATGTATGGGATCGATATTGATCACTTCAACTACTGTTAAAGATGTTATATTTTGTATATCATTGTAGTCATTACAATATGGCGCTGACCTTCTAAACACGTAGAGATGTTTACATGCCTAGTAAACACTAGTGCTACACAAGTAACTCTTTTCATACCTCAGCCAATGAAGTACTGACACAAGCCTTAGTAAAAGAACAACGCCCTCCCAGGATATATAAACTGGCTGCCATCTTTGAATAAACAATATCCATCTTGACCATCAGTGTGTTACTGTGGTTACTCAGTGCACACTATAAATGTTATAACTTGTCATTCGTAACAGACAGTCAATATAACAACACAGGCCTTCTTTTGTTGCGGGGTTTTTGGGGGTTGAAATTTATCTATGATGAACAAAAAAAATTGTGAATTTATGAATCAGCTTGTGTTTGTATTTTTTCCATTTGTTCCACAAGCAGCAACATTTCAGCTCCTTTATGAAGCTGTTGTCTAACGGCTCCATGGAACAACTAAATATTATTGCTTGTGAAATACAGGCAAATAAATCCAACATGGCATATGATTTACTGGAGTGCTGCTCCTTTCTCTTTTGTCTGGTTGCTAGCATACTTTTGGTTTAATCGAACAGACCATTATTAAAGTTGACCTGTCAACTTCTGAATTAGTAGGGAGATCCTCTGCTAATCTGGAAGTTTGTGTCTTCATGGATACGGAAATGCAATCAAGAAATAATGTTGTGACCACCATCAGATCCAATGCTGGTCATGTAAATTATCATCTGATTGCATTTTTGTATCCATGGAGACCCAAACGTCTAGATTAGCAGACGATATCATCGCTAACCCGGAAGCACCCATCCTGACAGGTACACTTTAGGAGCCCAGTGGGATTGGATCCAGTGCCAAGAAAGCCTTTTTCAGTCTTTATTGGAAAGGTTGTCCTAATCTCACTAGACTGGATCTGGTCCTTGGATTTTCATGTAAGACAATTTTCTTTAAAATCAGCGGAGGTCAGAAAGTGCAAGTGATTTGTAATTTACTTCTATTAAAAAAATCTCATGTCTTCCAGTACTTATCAGCTGATGTATGTCCTCCATGAAGTGGTGTATTATTTCCAGTGTGACACAGTGCTTTCTGCTGACACCTCTGTCTGTGACAAGAACTATCCAGAGTAGTAGGAAATCCCTATAGAAAACCCCTCCTGCTCTCCAGAATGGAAAGAATAGCGCTTTCTGCTGGACACACAGCAGCTGATAAGTACTGGAAGGCTTGATTTTTTTTAATTGAAGTTAATAACAAATCTCTGACACTTTCTGGCAGCAGTTGATTTAAAACAAAAAATGCATTGGTGAACTACACCTTTTAGGCTGGGCTCACACTACGTATATCTCAGTCAGTATTGTGGTCCTCATATTGCAACCAAAACCAGGAGTGGATTAAAAACACAGAAAGGATCTGTTCACACAATGTTGAAATTGAGTGGATGGCCGCCATATAACAGTAAATAACATATTATTTCAATATAACGGCCGTTGTTTTAAAATAACAGCAAATATTTGCCATTAAATGGCGGCCATCCACTCAATTTCAACATTGTGTGAACAGAGCCTTTCTGTGTTTTTAATCCACCCCTGGTTTTGGTTGCAATATAAGGACCACAATACTGACTGAAATATACGTAGTGTGAACCCAGCCCCAAGGGGTTATGTAGCATTAGAAAAACATGGCCACTTCCTTCCAGAGACTGCACCACTCTTGTCTCCAATTCAGGTGTGGTTTGCAATTAAGCTCTATTAACTTCAATGGAACTGAGTGGCAAAACCCCACCCAAACTGGAGACAAGAGTGGTTCTGTCTTTGGAAGAAAGTGGCCATATGTTTCTAATGCTGCATAATACAGTGTGAAAGTAGGCTAATTCTCCAGTGACCGCCAATATACCTTTTTACGGCGGTCACCTTATTCCAAGCTATATGCCTTTTTACAGCGTAGTTACAATAAAGTGTTGCAGGGCTGCTACATTAACTGCCAGAGGAACCTCCAATCATGGTGTTTATAACGTTAACTCAATGCGATCACCGGCCCCTTATGGGTTTCTGTGACAGCCAGGGGGTCTTCTGAAGTCCTCCAGGCCTGCCATGTATATGTCTCTTTACAGCTGTGCTTAAAGCATGGCATAACAGATAGCCCGTCAGTTTTAGGCATAATACACTAGAGTAGCAGCGCAGTGTATTGTACCAGTGGTCATGGGAAGGTGCACTGGTGGAACTAATGTTAAATTAAATAAAATATAATACAAAAAATCTTCCCACCCTATTCCCCAAATAATAAAGTTACATATTTCCGATACAAGATGAATTGTAACATAAAAACTATATATATTTTGTATTGCCGTTTTTGTAATGACCCAATCTGTAAAATTATGAGGTGCCTTTTCGGTGCTTGCCTCATAGAAGAAGCCATTTTGTATAATTTTGAGGCGTCTTAGAAGATAGTTATATAACAATATATGGCATTGAACACTGTGAAAAAGACAAGAAACACATAACATAGCCATATATTATATTGTGGCTATTATAGTTGCACCAACCCCTTTCTGCCAGTTCGGTAGGCAGCTTAGTCAGTGTGTTAGGGTATATGCTGAGTAAATGTTGTGGATAACTCCATGCGGATTCTGCTGCTCGTCCCCGCGCGCTCCCGCTTGGCTCTCTCTCCGTCTCATAGACACCATTTTATAGTCAGATGGTTTCCTCTGTCCGCCCAAAGAATTGACATGTCAACTCTTTGGCGAACAACAGAATCTGCCCGAGCATAGAGTGGATCCTATGGGACGGGCGGAACTTCAAGGGGGAGCGAGGGGGGACAAGCAGCAGAATCTGCGTGGAGTTATCCACAACATTTACTAAGTGTGCATATACCCCGAGGAAGGAAGAGAGCTAGGGCCTATTTTTTAAGGTACCTAGAGTTGTGTAGTTCTTCTGTATAATGTCTGTGTCAATGTTATATATCGGACAGGGGTCATGAATTATTGTTTTTCTTCAGTGGTTAAAAGCGACTCATTTGACACACAAAAATCTTTATCCAAAACTACTTTATCCTTTAGTAGTTCTAGTGGTATTCCATTGGGATGGTGTGTTTGACTGATTGTTTAATTTCAGTGAGAAATTAAATTGTGTTTTGGATCCAGTGGCACAAAATACACCTTTTAATTAGTAATAGGATCAGGTGGAGACCCTTGGAGTGGATCAGGCCTCCTGTAGGATCTTTGAGGATATAGTGGAAGATGCATTCAAGAGAAGAGGGAGTAATGGTGTGTTTCCACATACAGTAGGTTGGAAGAATTTTGTGGTGGTTTGCCATAGATGCTATATAGTTTGACAATGTCAGAGGCAGAGCATAAGAGCTACAGTATTTTCCTGTGTATAAGACTACTTTTTAACCCAGGAAAAACTTCTCAAGAGCCAGGGGTCGTCTTATACCCCGGGTGTCGTCTTATAGGGCAGGTGCTGAAAAACTGAGAATCTGTAGTCACTGCATAAGATTGGAGTTAAAAAAAGTCTACATCGCTGCCGTATGAGGCGACCATATGAAGGGCAGTTGTGTGGGGTATGCAAAAAAGAGATAACGTAGAACACCTCTTTCACCCATTTGGCCTGCCCTTGTATCCTACTTGTATTACTGTACCTCCTTCTCTGACTCTTAGATCTCGCTGCTGTCTGATGTTTTTTATTAATTTTTATTTGGGGTGGGTTGGAATAGGGATAGTCTTGTATAGCAAGTATATCCCAAACTCTATATTTTAACTGGAAAAGTTGAGGGTCGTCTTATACACCCAGTCGTCTTATACTCTGGAAAATACGGCATTTTGTTTTTTTCATTCTGGGCAATGTTAAAGGCAATACAAAAATATGTTATCTGATTTAGTTCCTCTTATGACTCTCTTGATTTTCTGTGATCCCTTAAGTTACAATGGCCTTAGGTTACAATATTTTCGCTACATACTGTAATGGTCTTTCCTGGATAATTGTAACTTGAGACTAGACTTAACATACAGTGCTACAAAGAGTCCATATCTGCAAAAGTGTGCACTTCACTTACAATGTCCAGTAGCTGCTTCTGACTATTGTTAAGACTTACTACTTTGGGGGAGATTTATCAAAGGGTGTAAAATTTAGACTGGTGCAAACTGCCCACAGCAACCAATCACAGCTCAGCTTTCCTTTCAGCACTGCCTAAAGCTGGGCTGTGATTGGTTGCTGTGGGTAGTTTGCACCAGTCTAAATTTTACACCCTTTGATAAATCTCCCCCTATGTGATTATTACTAATTCTGTTTGGTTATTTTTTTCGTTAATTATCATTTTTTTTATTTTGAGAATTTGGTGCTTCAGAATCTACTTCTAGTTTTCCATAGAGTTCTGGTCTCAAAATACAATAGTTTCAACATACAATGGTCATCCTGGAGCCAATTATTGTAACCTAAGACACCTCTAAATAGATATTTTGTTATATACTCTATATGAACCTTTATTTCTGTTCTTAGGATGATGCTTCTTGATGGCTGTTTAGTCGAAAAGTGGAAAGATCAATTAAACAAGAGATTTAAGGTAGTGTTACTGTCTTTCATGTTATAAAGATAATCCTAACATTTTGTACATGATATCAGGTGGTGCATTAGCGGGACATTTGTCCAGAAATAAAACTTACAGTACACTGCACTTTTCTGCCTTTCAATGTTCATTTCTAGATAAAAAATACATTGTCATTGTTTTCTCTGTTTGATTAACCCTTTAACCCTTTTCTCTGTTTGACTAACCCTTTAAGGATGTGTTTAAAAAGCCACTGCACTTGCATATTTTTCCCTACAGACCCACATGAGCCCTTATTTTTTGCAACACCAATTATACTTTGCAAATACAGATTCATTTTTCTATAAAATATGCTGCAAAACTAGAAAAAATTACATGTGCAGTGAAATTGGAAAAAAAAAGTGCAATTCCTTTTATGTTGAAGGGTTTCGTGTTTATGCCGTTCAACTTGAAATTTTTAAATAGAAGTAAATTGCAAACCTATATATCTTTCTAATGGCAGTTAATTTGAAAGAAAAAATGCACCGGAGTTGCCCTTTAACCCCTAGACAACCCTGGGAGTACCCGTACATCCTGGGTCCCCAAGAGGACTTCAAAGAGTGAACTGCCGCGTTCCCGGGTGCCGCTTGTAGCCAAGGATTGCGGCTATTAGCAGGCACGGTCCGATCGCCGTGCCCACTAATTAAGTATTCAGATGCAGCTGTCCAAGTTGACAGCTGCATCTGAATACTAGCTGTCCGCCTTCCCTGGTGTCTAGTGGGGGGGATAGCCCCCTTGCGACGTTGTCGCAGAGGAGCGATCCCCATGTCCGGCGCCGATCAGGGTCTGCGCCGTAATAGAGCTAATCCAGGCTCGGCACTCAGGTGCATTCGGCTGCAGCAGCCAAAAGTAATTGAGTGTATTTGTCATTGATCTATGCAGTATAACTATACTGCATAGATCTTAATGAGGGATCAGTGTACTTATATTAGAAGTCCCCCAGGGAAGCTTCTAGTATAAGAGTAAAAAAAAAAAAGTTATTATTAATATAAAGCCCCCTCCGCTAATAAAAGTTTGAATCACCCCCCTTTTCCCATGTTATAAATAAAAATAAATAAATAAACATGTTTGGTATCGCCATGTGCGTAATCGCCCAAAATATTAATTAAAAAAAAAAAAATCCCAAATCCCACACATTAAAATTTTTTCAGCTTTTGCAGTGTACTTTCTGAAAAAATTCAGCCCGACATTGCAAAGTATAATTAGTGGTGCAAAAAATAAGGGCTCATGTGGGTTTCTAGGTGAAAAAATGCAACTGCTATGGCCTTTTAAGCACAAGGAGGAAAAACCGAAAACGCAAAAATTGAAATTGTCCCGGTCCTCTTAGGGTTAATCTTTATTGAGCAGTGTTCACATTGCAATGTGTCTGTCTCTGCAATGTGAACACTGCTCCATAAAGAATATTATTTGAGAACATGTGAGGAGTGCTTTGATCATTTCTTTTGGATGATACAATTGTGAACTGCTGTACACTGCCGTCACTAAGCACCAACTAAGGGTGCCTTTACACAGAGAGATTACTCTGACAGAATTTTGAAGCCGAACTTAGCAGTCCTGACTGCTTTTTCTGTGGACTGGTTAAATAAAAAATAGTTTTATATGAGAAACTGAACACAACAAAAAGAACACAATCTGATGTTAGTTGGGGGGAAATTAGAAATAATATGAGAAAATATTACTTTACTGAAAGAGTAGTGGATGCTTGGAACAAGTATATGTATATAATATTTTATTCCATATATATATATATATATATATATATATATATATATATATATATATATAATTATAACAGTAGACTTCAGTTGGTAAATAGCGCCAACAGATTCCGCAGCACTTTACAATTCTGGGGGTACATACATAGACAAAAATCAGACATTACAGAAATATACATATAATTATCCATGCATGAGGAATGAGGGCCCTGCTCGCATGCATGAGCTTGCAGACTATTAGGAGGGGGTTGGGACACAAAAGGCAGAGGAGCAAAGTGCTTCATTGTTACTATGGTCCTATATGGTACTATCTTTATAAATAAGTGCAGGTAGAGGTGTATGAACCAGTCACAAACCAATGCCAGCATGATGCAGATGTGTTATACTATTATACATTAAAGGTAAAGTTTTATTTTGAAATGTTAGCTTCCACTTTTGGGACTTTGTATGATGTGCATGGAATGAATAATGCTATTTTGTTTATTTTCAAGAGATGGGAGCAAACCTTACAAGAGCAGAAAGTGAAAACAACACAGGAAAAGATCAAGAATGTTGGACGAACTGGGCGTAGTGGACCACCAAAGACAAGCACAAAGAACCATAACCCCCCTCCGGGAATCTCCAAAAAGAATGTTAAAACCAAGAAGAACCAGAGAGATATGCAGGCATAAACTGCTCTATGTTTCCAGAAGACATTTCATTTGCCTGAGAGTCAGTAGCTGGCTACAGTAGCAGAACATACAATTCCTAAACTTATCCACAAGGAAACAATTCTGCAGGATTCTGCATTGACTTTTTAATTTGCTGCACTTTACTTACCAATGTTTGCTTTCTATACTTTGACCACTACAACCCACAAATGTAAGGTTTGTATTGAAAAAAAAGCTGTTTGTTTGAAGAAAAATTGTGGAATTGTACAGGCAAACCATGTGCACCATATTCATGAGAAAATATTCTTTAATCTACATAATTCTTTGATGCTCATGGTGCAAGGATGGCGTCTGTGTTTTTTTTTTTTTACTTTGCCTTGTATACACCAAGTTGAATGAATGTTTTTATTGCACTTCTGCTTAAGCATATTGGTATGTTCACACATGATTTTTTTGTCAGGAACTTGAGTATGCTTTAAAGTGACTCTGTACCCACAATCTGTCCCCCCCAAAACACTTGTACCTTCGGATAGCTGCTTTTAAGCCAGGATCTGTCCTGGGGTCCGTTCGGCAGGTGATGCAGTTATTGTCCTAAAAAACTACTTTTAAACTTGCAGCCCCATGCCCAACAGGAGTATCTGTGCCCTAACTTTGCACCACTCCTCCGTCCCTCCTCCCCACTCTCTTCATCAATAGGAATGCCACTGGAAAATTTTCTCCAGCCCATGTTCAGTATTCACACAGCTGCTGAATAGGAGATTTTCCTCCTGGAGCATTCCTAATGATGAGGAGGGCGGGGAGGAGGGACAAAGCTATTGTGCCAGCCTAATGCATACACAATCTAGGCCACGTCCATTGGGCACGGGACTGCCAGTTTAAAAGTAGTTTTTTAGGACAATAACTTCATCACCTGCCGAATGCATCCCAGGACAGATCTTGGATTAAAAGCAGCTATGCGAAGGTACAAGTGGTTTGGGGGCGGGGGGGGGTATGGGGTCAGATTGTGGGTACAGAGTCGCTTTAATCTTTTATGTGTCCTATATTGTAGTTTTATTACTATTTTACTTCAGGCTGGACTCTGTTGTTTAAATATATTTAACAATTATGATAATAAACATCTAATATTGTAATATAACACTCCATTATTAGACTTGCCTCTGTTGTGGGGTATATTTGGCTCATGAAATCCCAGTGCTTTAGTGTAAAATTGTCACAAATGTTTGAGAAATCACTCATTTGCTATAATATTTGCAACTTTTTTCTGTGTTTTGCTAAGCTGTGTTGTGTGTGCAGGAAGTCGGTGGTGTAAGGAGCCTTTAGCTCCTTTGTACCACAGCTCTGTGATCCTAGTGTGAGATAAAGGCAGATTGAGCCAGACCTTACCAGTAGGGATGACTGGACGGTGTCCAGTCCCAAACACACCTGCGCCAGCAAGAGAGGGATTAAGTGTCTCCCCTTGTTGCTGGGGTGGGCTCGAGGGGGGGGGGGGGGGGTTAAATTTTCATACTCTCCATCTGATGTCTTTACCAGACCCAGCACACTGAGCTTGCTGAGTTCTGGGTTGGCTCTCATGCAGTGCCACTGATTAACTGAGAGGTCACTACAGGAGCTGGAGCTCGGCCCGCATAAAAATGGTTAACAAAGGGGAGTTCTTATTTCAATTAAAAATAATTCAATTGTGTATTGTCCTTTTTTTCTTTACTTTATAGACTTAGTAGTGGAAGTCGTCTGATAGATGGCATCCTAAGCCAGACGAACACCAACCACCACATTATTACCCCAGTACCCCAGTTAAAAAAAATAAATAAACCGTGTATGGTTCACCTCCTTAACATAACCAATCAGGTAAAAAAACTATACAGTAGCAGCCTAGAAATACCAGGGTGGGGAGGGCCATTTATTTTGGGCCTCCACAGCCTGATATTGTCAGCCTTCAACCGTCAAGTCCGTGAGTGCTATTTTTTTTTTTTACTTACTGGGACTACTGGTACCTGGCTCTCCCCAGTACACCTGTGGCAGTGGGTACTGGGGTAATAATGTGGGGGCTAGTGTTAGCCATTTTACTGGCTAACACTAAACCCCAGCTTAGTAGTAGCAGCCATCTGATCTAACGACATCCATTACTAAAGAATAACGGGGAAAAAAAAGACAATGCGCGATTGAATTTTATAAAACTGAAATAAAAGCATCCCCACAATTCGTTGACCATTTTATTAAGAAAATCCATTGATCATCGACATAGTCGACCAAATCCGAAGTAGTCTTTAGAATACCAATATCTGGAAAACAGAAAGGAGACCCCCCCCCCAAAAAAAGGGACGAGAGCTGAACACTAGAGATGAGCGGAACTTTCGGACTTTCGGTCCGAAAGCCGCTCACTCCAGTGCGATGCCTGCGATCCCGGGTGCATAGTTGCACTCCCGGGAATCTGCGGCCGGGATCTTCCAGGGAATTCAAGATACATTGCCTGGAAATCCAGGGAATGTATCTTGAATTCCCTGGAAGATCCTGCACCCAGGATCGCAGGCATCGCAGGCATACTAATTGAGCGAAGATGCAACTGCTACCGAAGAGGGTGCCGAGGGGGACAATCTAAATGACAAATTATTAAGCTTGGGGCTATTTAGTTTAGAAAAAAGACGTCTTATGGGTGATCTGATAACAATGTACAAATATATAAATGGACAGTAGATCTTTCTACACTTAGGCCTGTAACCATGACAAGAGGGCATCCTCTATGTCCAGAAAAAAGAAAAAGATTTCACTATCATCATAGACAGGGATTCTTAACTGTAAGAGCAGTGAGCCTTTGGAACTCTCTGCCACATGATGTTGTCATGACTGATTAAATAAACAAGGGGGGGAGGGGCTAAGACCTTCTTCTTTTCAAATTTATTCCTGGCTTTGTAATAAAAATTGTAAACCTAAATGTGTATATATACTATTTTCTGACTAACTTTCCCCTTGGCTATAAACTCCCTATTGCACACGGGTTAATTGGTCAGTTTACCATTATTAGAAGTTTTCTACAGTTTTGGAACTGCAGAAACCAGTTAAATTACTTCCAGAGCAGTCTTCTGGGTCTCCCCTATATACTGTAAGTGTTTCTTAAGCCCAGTCCTCAAGTACCCCCAAGGGGCCATTATTTAAGGGTGTTGAATATAGAGAACTGCAGTGGTGAGTTGGTGAACATGATGCACTGGCTAGAATTATGTCACCTGTGAAATACTAAGGAAATCCTCGAAACATGACCTGTTGGGGTTACTTGAGAACCGGAGTTGAGAAACTTTGCTCTATTTCACATGCCATCCATTCATCATGATCTGCACTCATTATCTCAGCTCCAATGTATGTGAAGTCACTGTCTTCTTCTGCCCTCTCAGCCTTGACACTGGTTTGCTGTATCACTCTTTCATGTCTCCCCACCCACAGGTCTCTTTTTATCAATGTGTGGACCATTAGGAAACAGATAGGGATGTGGGCCACCCAGCCACACTTGCATCTCACTCAATACCTGCCCATAGAGCGTACTGTTGCTGTACAGCAGTACCATCGTGGTATCACCACATTGTTACTGGTATTTTGTAAAATTGCAGTAAAAAGGTAGAAATTTTACTGCAATCATGCAAACGGTGGTAAAATTGCAGATTCTCCCCCCCCCCCCCCCCCCCATCATTTTGCAAAAGCAAGGTAAGAAAATGTAACAGTACTGCAACAGTGCCACAACAGTACATGTTGTAATGAAGAGGCCTGTGGGCAAGGAGCAATAGAAGAGTTTGAGCATAACCTTAAGGGTGCAGCATATGGTATTTCTAATGAGGGATCCAACTTGCCAATGGGATGAGCTAGTTGAGGATGTAGACTGCTAGGAGGAGTAGTGGGAGGATACATGGCAGGGATCCAGACTGCTAGGAGGAGTAGTGGGAGGGAGCAGGCTTGGGATCCTGCCCACAGCCTTCTGCATAACATATTGTTACTGCTATTTTGTAAAATATCAGTAAAAAGGTAGAAATTTTACTGCAATCATGCAAATTGTGGTAAAATTGCAGATTTTGGGGCTGGGGATGCAGACTGCTAGGAGGAGTAGTGGGAAGGAACAGGGTGGGGATGCAGACTGCTAGGAGGAGGAGTGGGAACTAACAGGGTGGGGATACAGACTGCTAGGAGGAGTAGTGGGAACTAACAGGGTGGGGATACAGACTGCTAGGAGGAGTAGTGGGAAGGAACAGGGTGGGGATGCAGACAGCTAGGAGGAGTAGTGGAAGGAACAGAGTGGGGATGCAGACTGCTAGGAGGAGTAGTGGGAAGGAACAGAGTGGGGATGCAGACTGCTAGGAGGAGTAGTGGGAACTAACAGGGTGGGGATACAGACTGCTAGGAGGAGTAGTGGGAACTAACAGGGTGGGGATACAGACTGCTAGGAGGAGGAGTGGGAAGGAACAGAGTGGGGATGCAGACTGCTAGGAGGAGTAGTGGGAAGGAACAGGGTGGGGATGCAGACTGCTAGGAGGAGTAGTGGGAACTAACAGGGTGGGGATACAGACTGCTAGGAGGAGTAGTGGGAAGGAACAGGGTGGGGATGCAGACTGCTAGGAGGAGTAGTGGAAAGGAACAGAGTGGGGATGCAGACTGCTAGGAGGAGTGGGAGGGGGCTGGATGGGGATGCAGACAGCTGGGAGTAGTAATATGAGGGGGCTGGATGGGGATGCAGACAGCTAGGAGTAGTAGGAGGAGGGGCAAGATGGGGATGCAGACAGCTAGGAGGAGTAGTGGGAAGGAGCAGGATGGGGATGCAGACTGCTAGGAGGAGTAGTGAGAACTAACAGGGTGGGGATGCAGACAGCTAGGAGGAGTAGTGGGAAGGAACAGGATGGGGATGCAGACTGCTAGGAGGAGGAGTAGGAGGGAGCAGGCTGGAATGTAGACTGCTAGGAGGAGGAGTGGGAAGGAACAGGGTGGGGATGCAGACTGCTAGGAGGAGTAGTAGGAACTAACAGGGTGGGGATGCAGACTGCTAGGAGGAGTAGTGGGAAGGAACAGAATGGGGATGCAGACTGCTAGGAGGAGTAGTGGGAAGGAACAGGGTGGGAATGCAGACAGCTAGGAGGAGGAGTGGGAGGGGGCAGGCTGGAATGCAGACAGCTAGGACTAGTAGTAGGAGGAGGCTGGATGGGGATGCATACAGCTAGGAGGAGTAGTAGGAGGGAGCAGGATGGGGATGCAGACAGCTAGGAGGAGTAGTAGGAGGGGGCTGGATGGGGATGCAGACAGCTAGGAGTAGTAGTAAGAGGGGGGGCTGGATGGGGATGCAGACAGCTAGGAGGAGTAGTAGGAGGGAGCAGGCTGGAATGCAGACTGCTAGGAAGAGTAGTGGGAAGGAACAGGGTGGGGATGCAGACTTCTAGGAGGAGTAGTGGGAGGGAGCAGGCTGGAATGCAGACTGCTAGGAGTAGTAGTAGGAGGGGGCCGGATGGGGATGCAGACTTCTAGGAGGAGTAGTGGGAGGGAGCAGGCTGGAATGCAGACTGCTAGGAGTAGTAGTAGGAGGGGGCCGGATGGGTATGCATACAGCTAGGAGGAGTAGTGGGAAGGAACAGGATGGGGATGCAGACAGCTAGGAGGAGTAGTGGGAAGGAACAGGATAGGGGATGCAGACAGCTAGGAGGAGTAGTAGGAGGGGGCAGGATGGGGATGCAGACTGCTAGAAGGAGGAGGAGTGGAAAGGAACAGGATGGGGATGCAGACTGCTAGGAGGAGTAGTAGGAACTAACAGGGTGGGGATGCAGACTGCTAGGAGGAGGAGTGGGAAGGAACAGAGTGGGGATGCAGACTGCTAGGAGGAGTAGTGGGAACTAACAAGGTGGGGATACAGACTGCTAGGAGGAGTAGTGGGAAGGAACAGAATGGGGATGCAGACTGCTGAGAGGAGTAGTGGGAAGGAACAGGGTGGGAATGCAGACAGCTACTGTAGGAGGAGGAGTGGGAGGGGGCAGGCTGGAATGCAGACTGCTAGGACTAGTAGTAGGAGGAGGCTGGATGGGGATGCATACAGCTAGGAGGAGTAGTAGGAGGGAGCAGGATGGGGATGCAGACAGCTAGGAGTAGAAGTAGGAGGGGGCTGGATGGGGATGCAGACAGCTAGGAGTAGTAGTAGGAGGGAGCAGGCTGGAATGCAGACTGCTAGTAGTAGTGGGAAGGAACAGGGTGGGGATGCAGACAGCTAGGAGGAGTAGTGGGAAGGAACAGGGTGGGAATGCAGACAGCTAGGAGGAGTAGTGGGAGGGAGCAGGCTGGAATGCAGACTGTTAGGAGTAGTAGTCAGAGGGGGCCGGATTGGGATGCATACAGCTAGGAGGAGTAGTGGGAAGGAACAGGATGGGGATGCAGACAGCTAGGAGTAGGAGGAGGAGGAGGGGGCTGGATGGGGATGCAGACAGCTAGGAGGAGGAGTAGGAGGGAGCAGGCTGGAATGCAGACTGCTAGGAAGAGTAGTGGGAAGGAACAGGGTGGGGATGCAGACTTCTAGGAGGAGTAGTGGGAGGGAGCAGGCTGGAATGCAGACTGCTAGGAGTAGTAGTAGGAGGGGGCCGGATGGGGATGCAGACTTCTAGGATGAGTAGTGGGAAGGAACAGGATGGGGATGCAGACAGCTAGGAGGAGTAGTGGGAAGGAACAGGATAGGGGATGCAGACAGCTAGGAGGAGTAGTGGGAAGGAACAGGATAGGGGATGCAGACAGCTAGGAGGAGTAGTAGGAGGGAGCAGGCTGGAATGTAGACTGCTAGAAGGAGGAGGAGTGGAAAGGAACAGGATGGGGATGCAGACAGCTAGGAGGAGGAGTGGGAGGGGGCAGGATGGGGATGCAGACAGCTAGGAGGAGTAGTAGGAGGGGGCTGGATGGGGATGCAGAAAGCTAGGAGTAGTAGTAGGAGGAGGGGGCTGGATGGGGATGCAGACAGCTAGGAGGAGTAGTGGGAAGGAACAGGATGGGGATGCAGACAGCTAGGAGGAGGAGTGGGAGGGGGCAGGATGGGGATGCAGACAGCTAGGAGGAGTAGTAGGAGGGAGCAGGCTGGAATGTAGACTGCTAGAAGGAGGAGGAGTGGAAAGGAACAGGATGGGGATGCAGACAGCTAGGAGGAGGAGTGGGAGGGGGCAGGATGGGGATGCAGACAGCTAGGAGGAGTAGTAGGAGGGAGCAGGCTGGAATGTAGACTGCTAGAAGGAGGAGGAGTGGAAAGGAACAGGATGGGGATGCAGACAGCTAGGAGGAGGAGTGGGAGGGGGCAGGATGGGGATGCAGACAGCTAGGAGGAGTAGTAGGAGGGGGCTGGATGGGGATGCAGACAGCTAGGAGGAGTAGTGGGAAGGAACAGGATGGGGATGCAGACAGCTAGGAGGAGGAGTGGGAGGGGGCAGGATGGGGATGCAGACAGCTAGGAGGAGTAGTAGGAGGGAGCAGGCTGGAATGTAGACTGCTAGAAGGAGGAGGAGTGGAAAGGAACAGGATGGGGATGCAGACAGCTGGGAGGAGGAGTGGGAGGGGGCTGGATGGGGATGCAGAAAGCTAGGAGTAGTAGTAGTAGGAGGGGGCTGGATGGGGATGCAGACAGCTAGGAGTAGTAGTAGGAGGAGGGGGCTGGATGGGGATGCAGACAGCTAGGAGGAGGAGTGGGAAGGAACAGGGTGGGAATGCAGACAGTTAAGAGAAGTAGTAGGAGGGAGCAGGCTGGAATGCAGACTGCTAGGAGTAGTGGGAAGGAACAGGGTGGGGATGCAGACTTCTAGGAGGAGTAGTGGGAAGGAACAGGGTGGGAATGCAGACAGCTAGGAGGAGTAGTGGGAGGGAGCAGGCTGGAATGCAGACTGCTAGGAGTAGTAGTCGGAGGGGGCCGGATTGGGATGCATACAGCTAGGAGGAGTAGTGGGAAGGAACAGGGTGGGAATGCAGACAGCTAGGAGGAGGAGTGGGAGGGGGCAGACTGCTAGGACTAGTAGTAGGAGGAGGCTGGATGGGGATGCATACAGCTAGGAGGAGTAGTAGGAGGGAGCAGGATGGGGATGCAGACAGCTAGGAGGAGTAGTAGGAGGGAGCAGGATGGGGATGCAGAAAGCTAGGAGTAGTAGTAGTAGGAGGGGGCTGGATGGGGATGCAGACAGCTAGGAGTAGTAGTAGGAGGAGGGGGCTGGATGGGGATGCAGACAGCTAGGAGAGGTAGTAGGAGGGAGCAGGCTGGAATGCAGACTGCTAGTAGTAGTGGGAAGGAACAGGGTGGGGATGCAGACTTCTAGGAGGAGTAGTGGGAAGGAACAGGGTGGGAATGCAGACAGCTAGGAGTAGTAGTCGGAGGGGGCCGGATTGGGATGCATACAGCTAGGAGGAGTAGTGGGAAGGAACAGGATGGGGATGCAGACAGCTAGGAGGAGTAGTAGGAGGGAGCAGGCTGGAATGTAGACTGCTAGTAGTAGTGGGAAGGAACAGGATGGGGATGCAGACAGCTAGGAGGAGTAGTGGGAGGGAGCAGGCTGGAATGTAGACTGCTAGTAGTAGTGGGAAGGAACAGGCTGGAATGCAGACAGCTAGGAGGAGTAGTAGAAGGGGGCTGGATGGGGATGCAGACAGCTAGGAGGAGTAGTAGGAGGGGGCTGGATGGGGATGCAGACAGCTAGGAGGAGTAGTAGGAGGGGGCTGGATGGGGATGCAGACAGCTAGGAGGAGTAGTAGGAGGGGGCTGGATGGGGATGCAGACAGCTAGGAGTAGTAGTAGGAGGGGGGGGGCTGGATGGGGATGCAGACAGCTAGGAGTAGTAGGAGGAGGAGGGGGCTGGATGGGGATGCAGACAGCTAGGAGGAGTAGTAGGAGGGAGCAGGCTGGAATGTAGACTGATAGTAGTAGTGGGAAGGAACAGGATGGGGATGCAGACAGCTAGGATGAGTAGTGGGAGGGAGCAGGCTGGAATGCAGACAGCTAGGAGGAGTAGTAGAAGGGGACTGGATGGGGATGCAGACAGCTAGGAGGAGTATTAGGAGGGAGCAGGATGGGGATGCAGACAGCTAGGAGTAGTAGTAGGAGGGGGCTGGATGGGGATGCAGACAGCTAGGAGGAGTATTAGGAGGGAGCAGGATGGGGATGCAGACAGCTAGGAGTAGTAGTAGGAGGGGGCTGGATGGGGATGCAGACAGCAGTAGGAGGGGGCTGGATGGGGATGCAGACAGCTAGGAGTAGTAGTAGGAGGGGGCTGGATGGGGATGAAGACAGCTAGGAGGAGGAGTGGGAAGGAACATGATGGAGATGCAGACAGCTAGGAGGAGTAGTAGGAGGGAGCAGGCTGGAATGCAGACTGCTAGGAGGAGTAGTGGGAAGGAACAGGGTGGGGATGCAGACAGCTAGGAGGAGTAGTGGGAAGGAACAGGACGGAGATGCAGACTGCTAGGAGGAGTAGTAGGAGGGGGGCTGGAATGCAGATGCAGTGTCCCAGAACAGCCCTTCTTATGTTCACACTATTATAACCATTTCTGTTCTGGAAAGCTATGGTCCACTGCAAACTGCGTGTATTGTGTTACCCTTCTCAGTATTCAGATCTGCTATTCCATTCATTTATTGCATGTATATTCAGGTATCAGTGTCTAATGGGATTATGCCACCCCCCAGTGTTCAAGTATGGTACTTCTCATGTATATTTCTCTGTGTATGCCTGATGATGTGATGATGCAATGGCTGGATGTCACGTGACTGTGCCCCTGCTTCCATGGTAACTCCAATGGTCATCAAGCTTTTGGCTGGGGTTACCATGTGACTTCCTGTTCTACCTCAGTCTATCTCCTGCCCCAGAGGGGATAGGGTGTGTTGCTCTGCTGTTCCTGTCAGTCTTGTCTTGTTCTCCACCTTCAGAAGACAAGTGTGTTTGTCCTCTCTCCCTGCTAAGAGAGAGGCCTGCGTGTGCTCTGCTGCACCAGTCCACTGGCTGTGTTCCTGTCTCAAGTCTTAAGATTCTCATCTGGGTGTCGATTCTTCAGTCATTCCTCTCATCATCTTCTCTAATCATCAACAGCAAGTATTTCATTCAAGTCTCATTCCACCCAGCATCTCAACTTCAGTTTCACTACTACTCCCATCATTCAGCACGCTACTCTCACAGCCTATTGCAGCATCACCCATTACTCTGCTTTATTCAAGTCTGCCTTATTCCCGGTTGCACCGGAGAGACTGTGGCTACTAGTTACCACCGTTACAATAAATATACAACTACCGTTGTTTCTGAACCTTGGCATTGGTGTGATTATTGGTGCCCTGACTAAGGACAACGAGGAATCGCATGCCCAGTATTCCCGCATGGTCAAGAGTCTGGTTTCCAGCTGTATCACCCTCGTGCCTACACCGTGACAACCCTATACCCTACAGCTGCCCCGGTTCCTGCCTGTTAACACCATCTACACTGCGGAGTGGCCCCTAGGGGCTAGGGCATCGCACGGACTGCTAGGAGGAGTAGTGGGAAGGAACAGGGTGGGGATGCAGACTGCTAAGAAGAATAATGGGAGGGAGCTGGTTGGGGATGCAGACTGCTAGGAGGAGGAGTGAAAGGGAACAGGCTGGGGATGCAGACTGCTAGGAGGAGCGGTGAGAGGGAACAGGCTGGGGATACAGACTGCTAGGAGAAATTGGAGGGAAAAGGCTGGGCATGCAGACTGCTAGGAAAAAAAAGGAGGGAACAGGCCAGGCTGTCACTTTTGTAAAATAGCATGTGGCCTCACTGCATGTTTGGCTGCTAGCCCAGCAGTAAATGGCCAACCACATCAGGTGTCCTCGGTGTATATATAGACCCAGGTCACCTAATGCTTCACTTCCAGTCTGTTAGCTGACAGGGAGAGCTTTTGGAGCAGGGAAAAAGATAGTGTAGGACTTAGCTTTATTTGAGCATTCAAGCATTTTAGTACTAACTCATCTTTAAAGGAGAAGTCTGGCAAAATGTTTTATCAAAGTATTGTATTCCCCCCCAAAAGTTATACAAATCCCCAATATACACTACCGTTCAAAAGTTTGGGGTCACCCAAACAATTTAGTGTTTTCCATGAAAAGTCACACTTATTCACCACCATACGTTGTGAAATGAATAGAAAATAGAGTCAAGACATTGACAAGGTTAGAAAAAATGATTTGTATTTGAAATAACATTGTTTTTACATCAAACTTTGCTTTCGTCAAAGAATCCTCCTTTTGCAGCAATTACAGCATTGCACCCCTTTGGCATTCTAGCTATTAATCTGTTGAGATAAGCTGGAGAAATTGCACCCCACGCTTCTAGAAGCAGCTCCCACAAGTTGGATTGGTTGGATGGACACTTCTGGCGTACCATACGGTCAAGCTGCTCCCACAACAGCTCAATGGGGTTCAGATTTGGTGACTGCGCTGGCCACTCCATTACCGATAGAATACCAGCTGCCTGCTTCTGCTGTAAATAGTTCTTGCACAATTTGGAGGTGTGTTTAGGGTCATTGTCCTGTTGTAGGATGAAATTGGCTCCAATCAAGCGCTGTCCACTGGGTATGGCATGGCGTTGCAAAATTGAGTGATAGCCTTCCTTATTCAGAATCCCTTTTACCCTGTACAAATCTCCCACCTTACCAGCACCAAAGCAACGCCAGACCATCACATTACCTCCACCATGCTTAACAGATGGCTTTAGGCATTCTTCCAGCATCTTTTCATTTGTTCTGCGTCTCACAAACTTTCTTCTTTGTGATCCAAACACCTCAAACTTGGATTCATCCGTCCACAACACTTTTTTTCCAGTCTTCCTCTGTCCAATGTCTGTGTTCTTTTGCCCATCTTAATCTTTTTCTTATATTGGCCAGTCTCAGATATGACTTTTTCTTTGCCACTCTGCCCTGAAGCCCAAAATCCTGCAGCCGCCTCTTCACTGTAAATGTTGACACTGATGTTTTGCGGGTACTATTTAATGAAGATGCCAGTTGGGGACCTGTGAGGCGTCTGTTTCTCAGACTCTAATGAGTTTATCTTCTTGCTTAGTTGTGCAACGCGGCCTCCCACTTCTTTTTCTACTCTGGTTAGAGCCTGTTTGTGCTGTCCTCTGAAGGAAGTAGTACACACCGTTGTAGGAAATCTTCAATTTCTTAGCAATTTCTCGCATGGAATAGCCTTCATTTCTAAGAACAAGAATAGACTGTCGAGATCCAGATGAAAGTTCTCTTTTTCTAGCCATTTTGAGCGTTTAATTGACCCCACAAATGTGATGCTCCAGAAACACAAGTTAGGACTAGTTTAAAGTTATCTTCATTGAAAAGTACAGTGCTTTTCCTTCAAAAATAAGGACATTTCAATGTGACCCCAAACTTTTGAACGGTAGTGTACACTTATGGGAACTGCCTATAAAGTGCTTTTTTTCCCTGCACTTACTACTGCATTAAGGCTGCACTTCCTGGATAACATGGTGATGTCACGACCCAACTCCCAGAGCTGTGCGGGCTGTGGCTGCTGGAGAGGATGATGGTAGGGGGACAAAGGGTACTGGAGGGTCACTGGAGGGACACTGAGCATCCCTCTGCCATCATCCTCTCCAGCAGCCACAGCCCGCACAGCTCTGGGAGTCGGGTCGTGACATTACCATTTTATCCAGGAATTGAAGCCTTGATGCAGTAGTAAGTGCAGGGGAAAAAGCACTTCATAATCAATTCCTGTAATAAGTGTATATTGCTGGTTTGTATAACTTTTGGGGGACAATACAATACTTTAATAAAAATTTTCACCAGACTTATCCTTTAACCCCTAGGCAACGGCGGCCGCGCTCTGAACCGCCGCTGAATTACTAAACAGCATAGATCTCAATGAGGGATCAGTGTGCTTATACTAGAAGTCCCACAGGGGGGCTTCTAGTATAAGTGTCATTAATAAAAAAAAAAAACCTCCCCTAATAAAAGTATGAATCACCCCCCCCCCTTTTCCCATGTTATAAATAAAAATAAAAAAATAAAAAAAATAAACATGTTTGGTATCACCGCGTGCTTAATCGCCCGAACTTTTAATTAACCACATTCCTGCTCTCGCTTGGTAAACGGCGCAAGCGCAAAAAGATCCCAAAGAATTTTTGGTCACATCAAATCCAGAAAAATTGTAATAAAAGCGATAAAAAAGTGGTATATGCACAATCAAGGTACCGAAAGAAAGAACACATCATCACCATAGACCAAAGGATAAAAGCGCTATAAGCCCGAACTATTAATTTATCAGATTCCTGATCTCGCACAGTAAATAGCGTAAGCGTAAAAAATCCCAAAGTGCAAAATTGCACATTTTTGGTTGCATCAAATCCAGAAAAATTGTAATAAAAAGCGATCAGAAAGTCACATATGCGCAATCAAGGTACCGATGGAAAGAACACATCATGGCGCAAAAAATGGCACCTCACACAGCCCCATAGACCAAAGGTTAAAAGCGCTATAAGCCTGGGAATAGAGCGATTTTAAGGAACATATATTTGTTAACAATGGTTTGAATTTTTTAACAAGCCATCACATAATATAAAAGTTATACATGTTGCATATCGTTGTAATCGTAACGGCTTGAGGAACATATATAACAAGTCATTTTTACCCCAGGGCGAACTGCGTAAAAAAATACCCTTCATATAAAAGAAAAGCGTTTTTTTTTTCAATTTCACCACACATTGAATTTTTTTCTGATTTCGCAGTGTACTTTATGACAAAATTCAGCCTGTCATTGCAAAGTACAATTAGTGGGTTTCTAGGTGAAAAAATGCAAGTGCTATGGCCTTTTGAGCACAAGGAGGAAAAAACAAAAACTCAGAAATTAATGTCTGTCTGCCAGAGCGCCCTCCTAGCTGGCCACCTGCCCTCTTTGCATAGGGGTTGGTTTGGGGCGCTCCAGAAGATAGACGGGCTAGGAACCTGGCAAAGTAATGTTCCAGGTTGATCCCGGTAAGCTTCGCCCCCACGACAAGCCCCGCCCCGGCACCCACCACGTGTGGAATGTTGACTTTTTACTTGCCACATTGCACCCTGCTGTGTGCTCAGGTCCCATCAGTGTGCTGACCTGTGACCTCTGCCCAGCCATGTGCGTCCTCCCTCCTCCTCCTCAGCAATGCGTGCAGCTCCAGGATCCTGTGCCCCTGCTGTAAGTCTAATGCTTCTCTCTCCTCTGTCTCTCTAGCTCTTTATCCTCCCTTCCATCTACCTCTTTCCCTCCTATCTATGTCCTATTATCTATCTATCTATCTATCTATCTCTCTATCTATCTATCTATCTATCTATCTATCTATGATAGATAGATATTTTTATGAGCTATAAATTAATATAAAAGTTATACAAGTTGAATATCATTTTAATCATACCAATTTGAGAAACATATATAACATATCAGTTTTTTCATAGGACACACAGCGTAAAAAAAGACCCCCCCCCCAAAGAAAAAGAATTGCGTTTTTTTCAATTTCACCGCGCATATACCTTTTTTCTGGTTTCGCAGCATTTTTTATGCAAAAATTTAGCCTGTCATTGCAAAGTTTATTTAGTGACGCAAAAAATAAGGGCTCATGTGTGTCCGTAGGTGTAAAATGTGACTGCTATGGCCTTATATAAACAGGAAAAAACGAAAATGCAAAAACGAAAATTAGCCCGGTCCTTAACCCCTTAGTCACCGCCGTGCTGCCTTTTCACGGTGGCCACTAATGGGCCTTTTAACGGCGTACGCATCGGAATGAATCGCCGCCCGGATTCTCCGCTGTGGGCAGTTTAACCTGTTAAATGCTGCTGTCAAAGAATGACAGCGGCATCTAACGGGTTCCGGTGTGTACCGGACGGCGCTGCAGGTCCACTTTCGTGATCGGAGGTCCCGCGGCGCCGTCCGGTCCCCCGAAGTCTCCATGGTAACTCTGGGGGCCTAATGAAGGCCCCCGGGCTTACCATGGATAAGCCATCCTGCTGACAGGGGTGGCTGTGCTTCTGCCTGTCAGCAGGATGGTCACATGATACAATACACTGTACTGCAGAAGCAGTACAGTGTATTGTATAATGTAATGTAAGTCTTACACTAGTGTACAGTAATGTACACTAGTGTAAAAAAGTAAAAAAAAGTGCACCAAACACGATCCCCCCCAGCCCATAATAAAAATGCATTACATTCCCCATACACTATAAAACATTACATAAAAGTGATCAAAAACACAAATCATATACATATTTGGTATCGCTACGTCCGTAACGACTCAATCTATAAAACAATATCAATAATTATATCGCGCGACACACGCTGTAAAAAAAAAAAAAAAAAAGTACCAGAATAGCTGTACTTTATCAATCTGCTTTAGAAAATACGTTAAAAAAAGAGATCAAAAAGTCATATACATATAAAACTTGGTATCAATAGAAACTAAAGATCTTCCCGCATAAAATAAGCCCAAAACCAGCTCTTTCGCGCAAAAGATAAGAACGCTATGGATCTTGCAATGTGGCGACAGTTTTTGTGGGTTTTGGCTAGGAAGATAGTTTCTATTGCGCCAAAGTGGTAATAGTTAAAAAACCTACACAAATGTGGTATCGCCATAACCTTAGTGACCCAGAGAATACATGTATTATGCTATTAGTGACCCCCGATATGAATTTTTACGGCGATCACTAATGGGCTCTATTCTGCTGCCATCAGCTCTTTATGGCGATGGTGCAGAATAGTGCAGCGGTGCCAGTAATGCCCGCAGCCCCCTCCTCTCACCTACCGGAGGTCGCTGAGAAGTTGGGGCAGAATGTGGGCTCAGTCCCGGCCAGTCCCCGCACCGACGATCGGCCACCGGTAACGGGCACTGCATGCTTTTATCTCCTCTCACCGTTAATCCACAGTGAGAGGAGATGAATACATGTCCCCTCCCTGTCCCCCCCGGAATAACCTTAGTGTTCACAGTGATTAATTCCTTAGGGTACAAACACACTTGCCGCATCGGCAGCAAGTTTCTCGCTGCGTGTTCGCAGCAAGACTTGCTGAGGATCCTGGCCCTGTGTACTCAATGGCAGACAAACTCGGAGTTTGTCCAAAGGCCGACCCGTAAACCCCCGGCCGCCGGAGACTATACATCACCTGGTCCCAACTATACATCATCTGGTCCTTCGCTGTTTCCCGGAACGTCCCACTTGGCCAATCAGTGCTCTGCACCACCGCAGCACTGATTGGCTGAATGGGCCGTGAAGACGTGGGGAGCCTCGTAGCCGGGATCAGGTGACATATAGTATCTGGCGGCCGGGGAGTTAACGGGGCGAGCTGCGGACAAACTCGCAGCAGGGATGTACATCCCTGCTGCGAGTTTGTCTGCCATTGAGTACACATGGCCGGGATCCTCAGCAAGTCTTGCTGACAATACGCAGCCAGAAACTCGCTGCGGATGCAGCAAGTGTGTTTGTACCCTTAAAAAAACATCAAACTCATTCTCTCCACTACCAGAGGTGGCAGAGAGCATGGGGCAATGATCAGGGACTAGCCGATGTGGTCCTGGTACAAGTGATCAGCGGTATATACTATATACCACTGATCACTTGTTCCAAATGCTGCCGGCACTTTTTGTCCCATCACCAAAAATCGGTGACGGGATAAAAAGTCTAGTGCCCCAGTTTACCTATAACCACCTTGCATTACCTGTAACCACCCCAGATTACCTGTAACCACTCCGCATTACCTGTATCCACCCCACATTACTTGTAACCACCCCGCATTACCTGTAACCACCCAGCATTACCTGTAACCACCCCGCATTACCTGTAACCACTCTGCATTACCTGTAACCACCCCAGATTACCTGTTACCACCCCAGATTATTCATAACACTCCAGTTTACCTGTAACCGCTCAGATTACCCGTAACCACCCCAGATAGCCAGTAAACACCCCCAGATTGTCTGTAACCACCCCAGATTGCCACAGGCTACCCATAACCACTACAGATTGCCCGAAAGCACCCCAGATTGCCCGTAACCACCCCTGATTTCCCATACCCATCCCAGATTGCCTGTCACTCCTCCCCCAGATTGACCATCACCACCCCAGTTTGCCTGTGACCCCCCCCCCCCAGATTGCCTGTAACCAACTCAGATAGCCAGTAAACACCCCCAGATTGTCCATTACCACCCCATATAGGCAGTAAACACCCCCAGATTGTCCGTTACCACCCCATATAGCCAGTAAACACCCCTAGATAGTCGGTAAACACCCCCAGATTGTCCGTTACCACCCCAGATAGCCAGTAAACACTCCTAGATAGCCAGCAAACACCCCCAGATTGCCAGTAACCACCCCAGATTGCCCGTAACCAACCCAGATAGCCAGTAAACACCCCCAGATTGCCCATAAACACCCCAGATTGCCACAGACTGCTCGTACCACCCCAGATTGCCCGTCACCACCCCAGATAGCAAGTAAACACTCCCAGGTTGCCCGTCACTACCCCAGATTACCTGTAATCTCATTTGAAAAAAAATTTTTTAGCAACTGCGCTATTCTAAGAACCGATACTAGCTGCGGTTTTGCACCAGCAAAATGACACTCCTTCCCTTCTGAGCCCTGCTGCGTGCCCATACAGTGGTTTATGCCCACATATGAGGTACCGTTGTACTCAGGAGAACCTGTTTTACAAATTTTGTAGTGCATTTTCTCTCCGTTTTCTCGTAAAATTGAGAAATTTCAAACTAAACAAACATATTATTGAAAAAATTCTTTTTTTTTCATTTTTACTTTCTTATTTTGAATGCTTTCCTTTAATACCTGTGGGGTCAAAATGCTCACTGCACCCCAAGATGACTTCTTTGAGGGGTGCCCTTTCCAAAATGGGGTGACTTTTGGGGGGTTTCTCTTCTGCGGACATTACAGGGGCTTTGCAAACACACCCGGCGCTCGGAAACTTCTTCATAAAAATCTGCACTGCAAATGCTAATTGGCGCTCCTTCTGTTCTGAGCCCGGCTGTGTGCCCATACAGTGGTTTATCCCCACATATGGGGTACCGTTGTACTCAGGAGAACCTGCGTTACAGATTTCTGATGCGCTTTCTATCCTGTTCCTTGTGAAGTTGAGAAATTTCAAACTAAACAAAACATATTATTGAAAAAATTCTAGTTTTTTATTTTTACTGTCTAATTTTGAATACTTTACTTTAATACCTGTGGGGTCAAAATGCTCACCGCACACCAAGATGTATTCTTTGAGGGGTGCACTTTTCAAAATGGGTGACTTATGGGGAAGGTTCACTCTGCTGACACTACAGGGGCTCTGCTAACGCACCTAGCGCTCAGAAACTTCTACAGCAAAATCTGCACTGAAAATGCTAATTGGCGCTCCCTTCCTTCTGAGGCCTGCTGTGTGCTTATACAGTGGTTTATGCCCACATATGGGGTACCTTCCTACTCAGAAGAACCTGCGTTACAGATTTTGGGGTGCCTTTTCTCTCCTGTTCCTTGTGAAATTAAGAAATTTCAAACTAAACATACATATTATTGGAAAAATTCTAGTTTTTCATTTTTACTAATTTTGAATACTTTCCTCTAATACCTGTGGGGTCAAAACGCTCACTGCACCCCAAGACGTATTCTTTAAGGGGTTAACTTTCCAAAATGGGGTGACTTATGGGGGGGGTTTCACACTGCTGGCACTACAGGGGCACTGCAAACGCACTTGGCGCCTGAAAATTTGTACAGCAAAATCTGCACTGAAAATGCTAATTGGCGCTCCTTCCCTTCTGAGCCCCCATATGGGGTACCATTGTCCTCAGGAGGACCTGCGTTACAAATTTTGGGGTGCTTTTTCTCTCCTATTGCTTGTAAAAATGAGATACTTTGATCTGAACAAACATATTATTTGAAAATTTCTATTTTCCATTTTTTTCCGGCCTAATTGTGAATACTTTCCTCCAGCCCCTGAAGGGTTAAAATGCTCATTATACCCCTAGATTAATTCCTTAGGGTGTGTAGTTTCCAAAATGGGGTCATTTATGGGGATTTTAAGTATACAAGCCTCCTAAACACACTTAAAAAAAGAACTGGTCCCTAAAAAAATTGGAAATGTCATGAAAAATTGATAATTTGCTGATACATTTCTAAGCCCCGTAACACCCAAGAAAAGTAAAATATGTTTACCAAATTATGCCAGAATAAAGAAGACATATTGGTAATGTGACCTAGTAACTAATTTATGTGATACGACTTTCTTTTTTTAGAAGCAGAGAATTTCAAAGTTTGTAAAGTGCAAATTTTTCACATTTTTCATGATATTTTTATGTTTTTCACAAAAAACACAAAAGATAGTGACAAAATTTTGCCACTAATATAAAGTACCATATGTTACAAAAAAACAATCTCAGAATTGCAAGCATATGTTAAAGCATCACTGAGCTATCAGCGCATAAAGTGAGACAAGTCAGATTTTGAGAAATGAGCCTGGTCATTAAAGCTCAAATAGGCTTGGTCCCTAAGGGGTTAAGGGGTTAAATTAACAAGAACTAGTTATCGTTATTATCATAGTTGGCAAGAATAAGAAAGGATAGCTAGATAAAGAGAGAGTTCATTTCATAGTCCCCTTTCAGAGAATATTAACTGTAAAACACAATAAAAAGGGAGTTGTACACAAATAGCATTTGGCAACTGTAAGGTCAGTGAGATCAAAAACAATTTTGATATATCTGTAAAATGTGTCAGTCTACCAACTTTATGAATTTTAAAGATGTTTCTATGACAATCACTGATACTGTCCAATAAGTTTTGGCCACAAATCTGTTTAAAATTGAGAAGATTGTGTTGGACGCCTAAAAATAAAAACAAACAATAGACTTTACAAGCATCCAAATCTTATATCAAAGATGCTTTAATGCACATGGAACATGTAGCTGCTCTTATGCCTGCCACACAAAATGAATCAAGTCACAAAGTTCATCTTGGATATAAACTGCACCTGGAATTCATCTACATTTAATACATCTTAGATCCCGTCCACAGCAATTTCAGGGATTAGGGGTAATAAATAAAAGAATGCGTGTCACAATTATGGTGCAGAATCTGCTGTTTGTTAGATTTTTTTTAAACAAAGTAGACAAAAAGAATACAGTCTTGTATCTGACAAAATGTAGCCATGGTTTTGCATAAAACTGGGCCTGGTATGACTGCACAAGAAATGTGCCAGAAATGCACCAAAAACTAAGCCAAATTTAAGATGGTGCACAATAAAACTAGGGGCATGCATGTGTTCCATAATGGCAGGACCAGGAACATCTGCTAAATTTATATATGGTATAACACCTACACTTCCAAGAGGAACATATGTTTCAAACAATCACTACTAGTTGGTACAGATAAACTACCATAAACTAATAAATCTACAAGGAATATCTAGTCCCCCCAAAATAAATCAAAATATAGCCAATTTGAAAATAATATGAAAAACCTTTATTGTTACACCATCACAAATTACAACATTAAAAACAAGACTTGGGAAGGCCATGCTACTGGGACTTATCCTGTTAATATAAAGTGCTAGTGCATTAAACAGGTAAACAAATTCCCTCCTACAGCATAAACGCATGTGCAGTGTCCCAGAGCGGGTGTCCACTGCTTTTGTAGCCTCACGTATAGATCAGTAGTGTGGGTTATAGCCTGTAGAATGCTGCTCCCACCACCAGGTCTCACTGTGTTTTGCACCTTGTGTTTACACAGCTGAAGGTAAACTACCAAGAGTTAACTGATGTCTACTGCCAACATGCTAGGGTCCTAAGGGGTACCCTCAACAGCTAGCTCTACCCACTTGGTTGTCCTGTAATCCCTGATCGTGTGTCACTCCATGCCCACAGGATAGCTCAGATGGATGTTCATTCCTGTGGTTAAGGGACTCTCTTCTAATGGCCACAGCTTAGTACTTCATGTCTGGATAGGTCACCGGTCTATAGCCTGCAGACTTCCCAAAACTACAACTACTGCTAATCCCAGCTAAGTTGTTCTCGTCAAGGTCTAACCAACTACAAGTGTCTATAGTATACAGAGACTGTGTCAATTCTTATCTATATCTCTACCAGCAACCATGCTGTGTCTTGACATAGCAACTCTTATCTTCTTCTGTATCTCAGCAAAGCCAGCTGTGTATTAGTTAACTCAAATTACAAACATCTATTGTACTGTTGAGATACCTAAAATGTAAAAGAACTGTTAACTGCAATAACGGTACCTTCTGCAAAATATAAATAAATAAATAAATATATATATATATATATATATATATATATATATAAACACACACACACACCTGTATTGCACAACAAAGTTCTTCTTTAGTAAAGACTTTAACTGTTTAAAGGGAATCTGTCAGCTCCCGAGCCCTACCTAAGGTGCTGACAGTGTGCTGCAATTGGCGATCCCCATGTGAGCTTGGTACCGTTAAGTTAATTGTCCATGCCGTTGATTATGCACAATCTCAGGTCTTTTACTGTAATGAAGAGTCAAACACGCCCTGGCACGCCCCACCACTCCTTCCTCCTCCCTCTTCTTCATGAATACTCAATGCAGCCTGGCCTCCTGCTGTTCAGTGTCTCTGATTGCAGATCAGTTTTCTGTAGGCAGTTTATGACTGAAAGAAACACTCAGATATTGTTGAATCTGTGAACCCAAATATGTTGGCGCTGTGGTCTAGGGTAACTCACCTGTCCAGAGACCTGCCTTTTTTCCCCCTCATTATTGTATCATTTTTAAGGCTATGTTCACACACAGTTTTTTTGCTCAGTATTTTGCTACCAGAACCAGGAGTGGATTGAAAACACAGGAAGGCTATGTTCACACACTGTTGAAATTAAGTGGATCATTTAACCCTTTGAGGACCAGGCCCAAAATGACCCAGTGGACCGCGCAAATTTTGATCTTAGTGTTTCCGTTTTTCCCTTCTCCCCTTCTAAGAGCTCTAGCACTCTCAGTTTTCTATCTACAAGCCATGTTCCTCTTTTTTGTCACAGGAATAGTTGTACTTTGTAATGGCGTCTTTCATTTTACCATAACATGTATGATGGAATTTCAAAATATATTATTTATGAAGATATAAATAGGTGAAATCGTAAGAAAGAATGCAATATGGTAACGTTTGGGGGGTTCCTGTGTCTACGTAATGCACTATATGGTAACAGCGACATGACACTATTATTCTATAGATCAGTCCGAACACAGCCATATGCAGGTTACACAGATTCTCTAATGTTATATATATTTTTTTTTATGAAATCCTTTTTTTTGGCAATTAAATATGAATAAAATGGGCCTATTGTGACGCTTATAACGGTTTTATTTTTTCACCGACGGGGCTGTATGGGGTGTCATTTTTTCCGCCATGATCTCTAGTTTTTATTAATACCATATTTGTGAAGATCGGACGTTTTGATCACTTTTTATTGATTTTTTTTAATATATAATGTAACATAAAATCGGTAATCTGCGCACTTTTTCCCCTCTTTTCGTGTACGCCGTTTACCGGTCGCAATGACGCTTGTTATATTTTAATAGATCGGACAATTACGCACGCTATGGTATATTATATGTTTATCTATTTATTCATTTTTATATGTTTTATTTATATAATGGGAAAGGGGGGTGATTTAGACTTTTATTGGGGGAGGGGTTTTGGGGTAGTGTGTTAGTGTTTTGAACTTTTTTTTTTTACACTTTTGAAGTCCCTTTGGGGGACTTGTACATACATTACTTTGATTTATACACTGATCATTGCTATGCCATAGGCATAGCATTGATCAGTGTTATCGGCGCTCTGCTCATTGAGCCTGCCTGTGCAGGCTCAGTGTAGCAGATCGCCGATCGGACCGCATGGAGGCAGGTAAGAGACCTCCAGCAGTCCGTTTCAACGATCGGGACCCCCGCAGTCACACTGCGGGGGTCCCGATCGGTAAGTGACAGGGGACTCCCCCTGTCACTTACACTTAAACGCTGCGGTCGCACCACGATCGCGGCGTTTAAGGGGTTAATGACACGCGGCAGCGCGATCGCTGCAGCGTGTCATTACCGGTGAGGTCCCGGCTGCTCACTGCAGCCGGCCCCCACCTCCTATGAAGCGCGCTCCGCTCCGGAGCGCGCTTCATAGCGGGAATAACACCCATGACGTAAGGTTACGTCATGGGTCGTCTGGGGACAGACTTCCATGACGTAACCCTACGTCCAGGGTCGTCTAGGGGTTAATGTCAAATAACAGCCATTATTTCAAAACAACGGCAATTATTTGCCATTAAATGGCGGCCATTAGCGTGCGACACCTGCACTACACCAGTGTTGTTTCAAAAAGTCTTGTGTCAGTCTATCCAGGGGTTGGCAAACATACCACTGCTGACCACCGTGACAAGTGCCTCATTTAGTAACCAGCCCTGCCACCCAACACCTGGCCCCCTTGGGTTGCTGCACATGTCATAAAGTGCTAGTACAACAAAACCATCATGCTACTAGTATGCTGAACAGGGTATAGTATATACTATAGATGCACAGTTATCTAGTACAGTGCTTCTCAAACTTTTTCTACTGGAGCCTCACCCAACAGACCAAAGCAATGCCTGGGCCTCACCAGACTGACCAGGAGGGCACCTGGGCCTCACTATCTGTGGTAAAAGTCCATTTAAAAGTTGACAATAATGCTAGGGCTACCTTTCACCTGTCTCCCAAGCTCTATATACTAATAAATTAAGTACAAAATAAATGAATAATGTTGTTAAATTTCTGCAAACAGCAAAAGAACTGTGCAGATCATAGTTATTTTATGAAAACTGTCTCCCCAGCTGGGCCACACCAACAACTAGGGGGCGCCTCACTGGTGAGGCCCGCCTCACAGTTTGAGAAGCACTGATCTAGTAACATCAATATACCTCCACACCTCCATCCGGCGCTGGGCAGAACAAAAACAGGCCGTAAGTCGGAAACACCCCTACACGTCACTGCACTATTCCCGGTGGCCTTCTTATAAAAGGGCAGGAGAATGGGCACCTGATATCATATATTGCAGTAGGCTATATCTCAAGTCCATCTGATCTCTGCCGGACTGCACATTCAGCAGATTATTCTGCAAGTATAAAATTATACAGCTGGTTGCTGCAATTTAGTATCTGCTCAGACCAATCTGTGCACCACTGTTATACTTTAAAACACATTTGCATATGTACAGCCTACTGCAATATATTATACTAGATTCCCATGCTCTTGCCCCTTGATAAGATGGCCGCCGATCCATGTGCAGTCCACCATGCATGCTCAGCCAAAGTTTGGGGGGCAGTTCAGGATGATGCTACTTACCATTCCGCACGGTTATGTACAGAGATACAGTGTGAAGACCACCAGATACGAAGGCCCAGGGCTGCTAAATAATGTCCCCTGAGCCTCCCCCTAATTAATTCCTGAGGAAGCAGGAAGTGACAAGCCGTTGGAGTGTAAGGTAGGGGCTAATGGACTGGGACACAAGGTTGTATATTGATGTAACTAGCTGTGTATCTATGTAATAGTATATCCCATAGCCCTTTTCAGCATACTAGTAGCATGATGGTTTTGTTGCACTAGCACTTTATCACTGTAAGAGTGAATTGGTTTACTTGTTTGATGCACTTGCACTTTCTATTGACAGGATAAGTTCCAATATGCAAAAAAGAGCCTGTGGAGCCTCATTTAAGAGTCTTAAAACACAGAACTAGCCAGATATCTCTCTGGGAAGGGCCTAACCAAGGGGTGGCTCCTGTAGAGAAACCTCGATACCACCATATTAACTGGTCCTATGAGTCAATCTAATGACAAAGGAGAAACCAAGGTCAGGTATCCATCCACAGACATCTGTTTCAGGGTGTTGTCCCACATCATTGTAGAGCAGGATTCTGGCTAGGTGGGCGCAATGCCTAGTAGAGCCATACCGGAAAAAGATCACTGATGTCAAGGAGACCAGCCAAAGATAACACTGTCGGCTGCATGTTAAAGCACTCAATACAGTGAAAATCCTAGGTGCATTGCTTCCTGGGAAATATGAATATGCAAAAAAGAGCCAGTGGAGGCTCATTTAAGAGTCTTAAAACACTGGACTAGCCGATATCCCTCCGGGAAGGACCCAGCCAAGTGGTGGCTCCTGTAGAGAAACCACCAAAACCACCATATTAAGTGGCCCTATGGGTCAATGTAAAGACAAGGGAGAAACAGCTGTCTGTGCATGGATACCTGGCCTTGGTTTCTGCCGTGTCTTTACAGTGACTCATAGGGCCACTTAATATGGTAGTGTTGGTGGTTTTCCAACAAGGGCCACCCCTTGGTTGGTCTGGAATATCAGGCTAGTCCTGTGTTGGTCTGGAATATCAGGCTAGACTCTTAAATGAGGCTCCATGGGCTCTTTTTTCCATATTTGTATATCCCAGGGAGCAATGTACCTAGAATTTCACTGTATTGAGAGGTTTAACCAGCAGCTGGCAGTGTTATCTGTATTTCGTCTCCCTGAGATCAGTTGGGACTATATAAGATGGTGTAACAATAAAGGTTTTCATATTATTTTCAAATTGCCATTATTTTGATTTATTTTTAGGGTCCTAAATATTCCTTGTAGGTGTACAAATTTATATATAGACAATAATTCAAGCATTTATATTTACATGTAATTCTATCTCTTTATAAGATAGCAATACTCCATTAATGATAACAAGAAATTCTTGTAGACTTGTGCATCAAGCAGTTCCTATATCCTCTATCGTCTGACGCTCTCTGCTGGTAAACACTTGATATATTTCTACAAACAGTACAATTGTTCTGTATAAAAAATTGTGTAAAATCAAAGTTGATTTTATTAGTAAATAAGAAAAGAATGTTTCTTGTGATGTGTTCTATATTAAAGCCAAATGTATCATCAGAAAATGACATGTCATGTAGTGTTTTTTATTATCAGCAAGATCGGCGCCAATAAGCAGGGCCTTTACATGGCTCAATCAATTGTTTGCCAGGGCCATGTGATTGCTGTATCGTTTGTGCGGCCTAATTATTTTATGATAGTTGCCAAAATATTCACGTTTACACAGGAAGATGCAACTACCAATATTTTGAGCTGAGTGAAGCAGTCACAAATTTGTTTCACGGATATTCGCGAATCTCATCCAAACGAATTGCAATAAAACAGCCAAACCATTGTAGCTACAGTAGTGGGTATATTACAAAGTAGTGTTTTGTACAACAGCTATTGTTGTGACAATGCCAAATATTGAAACATTTTAAATTAAAAAATTGTAACATTTTTCCCTGGACAGCAGTGGACGTTAGTGGCTCAGTGGTATATAATCTATTTTCCCCCGGATGGCAGTGGGCATTGGTGGGTCGTATAAAATCTATATTCTTTCTAATAAACCATTAAACACATTGCAATCCCCCTTCAAGCACCCTTTTACCTTCCCTTGTGTGGCCCTCTTTGTATCCCTTATTACAGGGGTGGGGAACCTCCGGCCCGCGGGCCGCATCCGGCCCCTGAGACCTCCCGATGCGGCCCGCACCCCGCAGCTCCCCTGTGATGCGCGCCGCTCTGGAGGAGGAAGGAGCCGGCATACACAGCATCCTCCGGTGTCTGTGACAGCTGCCGGACACAGGAGGATGCTGTCTATGCCGGCTTCTTCCCCAGCAGAGCGGCGCGTGTCTTCAGTCTCCTGCGGGCCGCGCACGATGACGTCATTTCATCGCGCGCCGCCTGCAGGAGAAGACCGGCACAGAGGACCTGGGACAGAAGAGGACATGGGCAGCGTGGGAGCGGAGGTAAGGTGAGTGGGATGTTTATTTTTTTTATTTGGGGGTTAACTAGGCCACCAGGGACATGCCTGATGGGGGTTAACTAGGCCACCAGGGACATGCCTGATGGGGGTTAACTAGGCCACCAGGGACATGCCTGATGGGGGTTAACTAGGCCACCAGGGACATGCCTGATGGAGGTTAACTAGGCCACCAGGGACATGCCTGATGGGGGTTAACTAGGCCACCAGGGACATGCCTGATGGGGGTTAACTAGGCCACCAGGGACATGCCTGATGGGGGTTAACTAGGCCACCAGGGACATGCCTGATGGGGGTTAACTAGGCCACCAGGGACATGCCTGATGGGGGTTAACTAGGCCACCAGGGACATGCCTGATGGAGGTTAACTAGGCCACCAGGGACATGCCTGATGGGGGTTAACTAGGCCACCAGGGACATGCCTGATGGGGGTTAACTAGGCCACCTGGGACATGCCTGATGGGGGTTAACTAGGCCACCAGGGACATGCCTGATGGGGGTTAACTAGGCCACCAGGGACATGCCTGATGGGGGTTAACTAGGCCACCAGGGACATGCCTGATGGGGTTAACTAGGCCACCAGGGACATGCCTGATGGGGGTTAACTAGGCCACCAGGGACATGCCTGATGGGGGTTAACTAGGCCACCAGGGACATGCCTGATGGGGGGTTAACTAGGCCACCAGGAACATGCCTGATGGGAGTTAACTAGGCCACCAGGGACATGACTGATGGGGGTTAACTAGGCCTACCAGAGGCATCACTGGGGGGGGTTAACTAGGCTACCAGGGACATGACTTGGGGGTTAACTAGACTACAAGGGGCATCACTGGGGGTAAACTACAATAGCAGGGGCATCACTGGGGGTTAACTACAATAGCAGGGGCACTAGGGGAACAATACTTTGCCTTGCCCCGGGTGCTGCAAACCCACGCTACTAACTGCCACACACGGTAGGCGGCCCTCGAATGATTTTATTAATGCCCGACTGGCCCTCGACATGGAAAAGGTTCCCCACCCCTGCCCTATTAGTTCAAGTGACAACAATATGTGTCACTTTAAGTTCAAGTCAAATAAACCAGTTCTCCTGCGTGAATTTTCCTCTGCAAGGATGTCAAGGCATGTCATGGCATGTCAAGGCATCCAAAGAAGTCTGGTCCCTTTCAGGGTATGGCCAGTGGCAGAGGTAGCAATCTTACCAGGTTTGGATGAAAGGTTGCAGCTCCCAGTAGCACCCAGTGTTCAGGTTAATACCAGCTGAGATTTCATTTTGGAATGGAAATCATTCAAATTTCAAGGTATACAGCAGTCAGTAGTCAAACCCAGAGCCAGCAATCATCAGAAGAGTCCTTGCAAAGCAGTGCCAATACCAATCCAGAGTCTAAGGGTCCTATTCCACGGGCTGAGCAGGGCCCGATCAACAATGTAAACGAGCGCCGATCTGCTAGATCGGAGCTCGTTTACTGGGCCTATTCCTTGGCCCAATAATTGCTTAGCGAGGGCTGCAGGGACATTGTTACCAATGTCCTTGAAGCCCTTGTTTCATACATTACCTCTCAAGGCGCAGGTCTTCTCCTGGTCCCGCTCCGCAGCAGCTTCAGAGTGACCTAACTGAGCTGTAAGACCGCTCAGCCAATCACTGGCCGTGGCAGTCCCGGCCAGTGATTGGCTGAGCGGTCTTTCAGTTCAGACAGGCCACTCCGAAGCTGCTGCGGTGCGGGAATGGGAGAAGGAGAAGACCTGCGCCTGGACAGGTAATGCATGGTTCTTGTGAGATCGTCGGTCGCCCGCCGCGCACCACGTAGCGATGCGCAGGTGGCGACCAATGATTTTAGGTTTGAACCTAAATAATTGATAAGCCGATGACAACAATCATCGGCTGATCACTCTCTCTATTCCACGGAGCGATAATCAGCCGAATCGGGCCAATTTGGCTGACTATCGCTCCGTGGAATAGGCCCCTAAACCGCTGTACTCTGAAGATCTTTTGGAGGTCTGCCAGGACAGTCAGCAATTGGAAGACAGCATTGAAACTTAAACATTTTCTAGGCCACAAAGCAGTTAGGAGAACAAGGGAGGAGCAGCCTATGACAAAAGTATGGCATCGTACCACATGCCACTGGAAGAAGAGAGTTTAGGAGAGGAAAACTTTGTTCCAGACTGTGATGATGATGTTGCAGACCCCCCTAAGAATCAATTGTCATCATCAGGGGATGAAGCCAGTGTCAGATTCAAAGAACTTCCCATTACGATCCTTAGTGTGGCATATTTTCTTTGCCGGTTGCAGCAAAGACCATGATGCTATTTGTAGCATCTGTGACCATAAAGTGGGCCAGGTCTGAACCCAGATACTACTTACATGTGTCATCACATGGAATGCCACCACTCTATTACCTGAAAGATCTGGGACCCTCATGCCACTTCTTGACGTTATCCAACAATGGCTGCAGCTACCATTGTGTGGCCCATGTCTGCAAGTCAGAATTATGCAGCCTCGGTTGAAAGTAGTAGGTCCACATCTACCTGTGCCTTCTCTATCTGGACCAGGGTTAAAACACCACCACTGCTGAGACAACATTCTCTCATCACAATAAGTCAGAACTACGCCAGCACCCACCCAACGGCAAGATGCTAAATGGACAAACGGCTAAGTTGATTGCCCTGTATTTCTATTCTTAAAACTTTAATTATAACAAGAAGAAATAAATAATACTTACCAAATCTTAACAGAAAAAAAAAATTAACAAAACCTCATAAACCACACTATAAGAAAAGAATAAAACCGTTGCATCTCCAAACTCATTCCTCCGCACTAACAACCTATAAAAGCTTTATCTGCAATATGTTCTAAATTTACTTTAACTAATACTAACCCAACATATTAAAGGACTATATAAAAAATATACACAATTAACCTATATAACTAACTAAATGTGAACTCCCTGTCCCAGTTGCATAGTGCATACCCTAATACTAACAAAAACAATTAAATATACACAACTAAACAAGACATCATACACAAACAAATGAACTAAACAAGACATAATACAAAAATAAACTACAACTAGACAATACAAATACTTTTTTTTGGTCTCTGGGAAGATCCCACATTCCATTTTCCCATACATTATTGCCCTGTAGTTTCGCCCCTTTGCAAGCCCACCGCAGTCAAGTTGTCCTGCTTTTGCGCAGCCTGAATGAATGCGCCACACCGGGCATGAACTGCTTCAGTTCATGGAGGACCAAATTTCAAAGTGGAACACCACTTGACATCTGCAGGTGGGTAATGAAATTACAAATTGCGAGGAACATTTTGTTTAGAGATGAGCGAGTACTGCTCTATCGAGTAAGTATTCAATCAAGTAGTACACTATTTGGAAAATACTTGTTTTCGATCAAGTATTCGATCAAAAACGCTGTAAAAAAAATTGTTTTTTCTTTTAACCAATAAGTATGCAGGGGGTGTGGGACAGGCAGTAGGAGCACACAGGCAATGAAAAAAAGCATCTACATTTATTGGCTGGCTAAACAATGTAAACTTCAGAGTAAGGGTCCTATTCTACGGGCTGATATGGTCCCGATCAATAATGTAAACGAGCGCTGATCTGCTAGATGGGCGCTTGTTTACTGGGCCTATTACACGGCCCAATAATCGTTTAGCGAGGGCTGCATGGACATCGTTACCGATGTCCTTGCAGCCCTTGTTTAACACGATACTTGTTGCAGGGCTTCTCCTGCGCTCCTTCTTCCTCCCGGTCCCATGTGCAGCAGCAGCTTCGGTGCGACCTGTCTGAGCTGACAGATCACTCAGCCGATCACTGGCCGTGGTGGTCCTGGCCAGTGATTAGCTGAGTGGTCTGTCAGCTAAGACAGGCCGTACTGAAGCAGCTGCTGCACGCGGGACCGGGAGGAAGAAGGAGCACAGGAGAAGCCCTGGAACATGGTTAGGTAAAGTGTCGTGCTTGTGGAATCGTCGGTCACCTGCCCCGCATCGCTATTCCATGCAGCGATGCACGGTCGGTGCCCAGTGATTTTAGGTTTGACCCTAAATAAACGATCAGCCGATGACACAAATCGAGCCAATTCGTCTGATTATTGCTCCGCGGAATAGGCCCCTTGAAGAATAGCTGCTTTCAGATTTGGATTCAGGTGCTATTTGGAGCCAGACAGAGAGACAGTGTGTAGCAGAAACAGTTAGGTGTTAGGTTAAGCCCTTGTTAGAGCTACAATTATAGTTAGCATAGCGTAACATTAACCATTTGAAAGCCTGTTGCCTGAAGTCATTTCCGAAAAATCATATATATGGGGTATATTGCTGTATACTGAGAGTGTGCCAAAAAACAATTAGAATTTACTACTACTGTTGGTAACATTAACCATTGGAACTCCTGTTGTCTGAAGGCATTTATAAAAAATCATATATAATGGGTATGCGGCTGTATACTGAGAGTGTGCCAAAAGAATTATAATTGTAATAATGAAAATAATAGCTTTTATAATAATTATAAGGCTGACGCTTATCAAAATGAACAGCCATTGGATTGACCCACAGTTTGCTTCTCCACCAGTGGAAAGCAGCAAAACATGATGTGTCTTCTGAAGTTCCTTTCCTCCTTCTCCTCAACCACCATGTAAAAAGGCCATGTAAAAAAATCTTTAAAGGTGGGGCGACAACAGACTTACACATTTTTTAGAGGGCTCATCTCAAAGGCCATCCATAGAATTTTTTCGAGTGCTCACCTTAAGGGCATCAATTTTTGGAATGTCTCAATTCTAACTTTTCCAGCTCCATTTTTGTAGGGCTCAGCTCATGGGCCTAAATTCTATTTTAGAGGACTTAACTTATTTTTTGTCAATGCTTATCCCAATTGGTATTGATAATTTTGGTGCCTTCTGGCTTTCCTACCTCCAATAATTAGCCTCTCATGCACAATTGCATTAGAGTGTGGGGCAAAAACTTGGCATTTCAACGTTCAATTAGAGGATAAGAAAGTTAAGAAAGTTATCTCTATTCATAGCCTTACCTGCTCTTTGAGAACATAACAGCAGGTTAACCTTCTAATCTAGTGCTTCTCAATTTCACTCCTAATGGCCCACCAACAGGTCATGTTTTAAGGATATCCCATACAAAGAAAAACTGCGATAATGAACACCTGATGCACTGAGTACAATTATATAACCTGTAAAATACCTGGGGGCCTTGAAAGTAGTACTTAGTGTAAAGAAGAATACTTGTACTCATGTATATAACAGACTGCCTTCTGCTTAACCAGCTCAAAGAGTGGTAGGTTGGGTAATATGAGCCCCAGGCCTATAAAACTGGGCGTAGCAGACTTCTCGAGACCTCCTACAGATAGCTGTGTCTGATCCGTAACATACTTCAGCTTGTGCTTTTTGTCTTACAGCAGATTAGTCCTTTTTTTAAAAAACTTTTTATTTAGAAGAACAGCAGGGGAGACAATGACAGTCACAGTGTACACAGTAAACTGCACAGCAAAATGAAACATCAGCAATTCAATACAATGTCGAAATAAAGTGCAAAATGGTAAAGAAAAATCAAGGACAGCAAACTGTAAACAAGACACACCAGGCATCATGCGATTCACCCATGTGCCTCAGTGTTTTTAAGATAGAAAGAAACAGATAGGTCCAAGGTCCCCGAAACCTTTGAGAGGAGACCAACAAGAGAGGTCAAAAAGATCAAGTATGTATTATACTTAGATATAAATATTTCTAGTAATTGAAACACAAATAAATTGTTTGCCATGCAAGTTTACCAGTTTAAGAACATAAAGTAAAGCGCATAAACTATTTTCAAAGCATACAATAATATAAGTAGCAAAGATAAAAATATAAGATAAGAAAGAAAAGAAGAAGCTTGCTAATTCCAATAAAAGATTAGGAGATAAGTTATTCAAGAGAATTAAAGGAAATTACAGTTTGCTTAAGTGCTTAAAATCCTTACAACACATAAAATACAATATTATTGTAATATTAATATAATGCATTTCAGACACTTTTCCACCACTCTCGGAATCTTCTCCATCTGGTACAAAAAAGGGGCGGTGTTTAGGCAAAAAATGGGCGTGATCTATTTTGCACCAAAAATGCACCTGAATCTGGTTGAAAATTCTGTTTTTTTTCAGGAACAAGTGTACTGTGTAATGGTGCCTTTCAATTTATTATAACATGTATGACAGAACCCCAATAATATTATTTATGTAAAAAAAAGAATGCAATATTGTAACTTTTGTGGTGTTCCTGTGTCTACGTAATGTACTATACGGTAAAAGTGACATGATACTCTTATTCTATAGGTCAGTCTGAACATAACGATATGCAAGTTTGCACTTTTTTTAAATGAATTTTTTATTTTTTTTGCAATAAATTATCAGTAAAATGACCCTGTTGTGACTCTTTTGACCTCTCTGTGAGCTATGGGGCTGTATGGGGTGTCATTTTTTGCGCCATGATCCAGTTTTTATTAATACCACATTTGTCTAGATCGGACGTTTTGATCCCTTTTTATTCGTTTTATTTTTATATATATCTAATGTAACATAAAATCAGCAATTCTGGTGCTTTTTTCCCTCTTTTCCTTTACACTGTTTGCCATAACGGGTCTCTGTTGTTATATGTTAATAGATCGGACAATTACGCATGCCACAGTATACAACATGTTTATTGTATTTTACTTATTTGATTTATTTTACGTGTTTTAGTTATATTATGGGATGGTGGGTGATTTTACTGTGCAGGCGTAGAGTGTAATTTACACTGAGCATGCTCATCTTGTGCAATGAGACTGGTGAAATCACTGCACAGTCACTTCACAGAGAACAAGAGAAATCTGCTATTGGAGAATTGTGTAGCTGCATACTGAAGCGCAAATGTTTATTTCTATAAAGGACATGTATAGGCAGTGGATAGGCAGTGGATAGGTGATAATTCTCTGATCATTGGGGGAGCGCAACAGGGACTCCCACTTATCACTGGGCTCCAAGCCCTCCATTCCTTCCCACTTCACAAGTGAGGGATGAGGTTTGCGAATGAAGCAATGTTTACACATGTGCACTGCCTCTCTATTTAAAGTCTATGGTGCTGACATGAACAGCTCAAGGCTATGTTACCACACAGTATTTTTGCTCAATATTGTGCAACCAAAACCAGGAGTGGATTGAAAACACAGAAAGTGTGGAAATTGAGTGGATGTGCGCCATTTAATGCTAAATAATTACCTTTATTCTAAAACAAAAATACTGTGTGGGAACAAAGCCCAATACTGTATTTGCCTCTTATAGAGATATATGGTGATTCTATTGTACCTCTATGTCAAGATGGATCTGTTGCGCTTAGAGCAAAAGCTGTTTTGTAACCTTCACCCAATGAAGTGGTAAGAAGCCACAAAAAGTCTGTTACTCTTATGCTGCATGTGACCATGGTGCATATTAAAAAAAGATGATTGCTTTACCGGTCGGGGCCGCTGTATTCATTTTTTGCAATAATTATACTGGAAAGGAACACCATTGGATTATATCAGCTGCACCACATTTATTTTTTGCTCACTATTCACATCAGGGTTTTGCCAGGAGTAGTGCCAACTGCTAACAATGTGCTTATCTTTGGTTTACAAATACGGGTGCAAAATAATAACCAAATGCTGCTGCTTGAAAGTGGACAAAGATCATAAGCTCCTGTGAACAGGGCCCTCATTCCTGTTGTTTGGACTGTCATTCTGTAATAATAATAATAATAATAATAATAATAGCAATAATAATTCCTTTAATATAGTACCAGCTTATTCTGAAGCACTTTTATAACTTGTCATCCCTCACACTCATCCCTGTCTTCTCTAAATTCTCTATACATAAAATGGCTTTATATATAAGAAAGTGCTATCATTGTCATCTTAAATGTACTTTTACAGGAAATTGTCCTATTATCTAGAAATCACAAACAGGAAACTGGTCAGAGCGATGTTATCACCTGATTGCAATAATAAATGGTCAAGAAAGAGACCGTCACAGACATTTTAATAAGCATGTCATATGCTGAAAAACTTTCTGGAAATAGGTTTGTACTGCAAATAACAGAAGATCCAAACAGCTAAGTGCTGTAATGCCTAGGAAAATCTCATTGTAATAGAAGCAGTCTCTGGTGTGATGTACAAAGTAGATTCGAAACATGTGATGAGGAAAAAAACAAATGATCATAACCAAAATGAAAAATAAACTCTTCAGCTGAGCCCAGAACTCTTGATGCTCTAAAGCCGTGCGTTTCAGTTTCTTTGCAATCTTCACAAGGATGAAGATTTGTACAATGAGAAGAACACATACCACAAGGAAAATTACTGCAACTGTAATGTAATTCACAATGAACACAAAAGGTTTGTCGATTTCCTTGTGAAAATAGAAACACTGATCAGAAGGATATTTTTCTTTATCTGTACCATACTGGAGGAAGAACGCTGGGAAAACAACAAGTGACATAATAATCCATACAGTGGCACTGGCCACCACAGAATGCATTGTCCTGTAGAACTCAATCTTGTCTTTTTGTTTGAAGTAGCTTACATAGCGTATGATGAGCAAAGCAACATAAAATATAAATGAAAGATACATGTGGATATGTACCATAGAGCTTATGAACCTGCAAAAGGAAAAGTCAAATATCCATTTTTTCTGAATGTAATAGGCAATACGGAAAGGAACAGTGAGGATGAAGATGCCATGGATTAGTAGTAGGTTGATAATTGCAGTGATTGTCATAGAACGTGTGTTGGTTCTACATAACAGAAATACCATTATAAAGATTCCAATGGTCCCACCAATGATTACTGTAGTATAGATAGTGATGAGGATTCCACTTGCTGTATCAGGTTGTATAAAACAGGTAGTCTTGTTGGTTTCATTCAAATGAACCATTTTATCAATTATTTTCTATAAAAAAGAAAAACAGAATAAAATGAAAGTGAATAAACATATGTAACACTATAGGGATATTGGCCAAGATCTATCTGATTACAAACACTGCCTGAATTTGCCATAGCAGTCAATCACAACAATCAGAACAATATAAAAAAAACTTCTGTTTTGCTTCAATTATCCTTTCCTTTTTCATCTGTTTTTGCAGATACACAAAAAGCTATAGGAGGGTGATAAATGGTCCATTTGTATTTCATTACTTTAAAAACTTTAAAACTGACCCATTGACTTCTATTGGAGCCTTTGTTCTGCAAAAACAAACTATACTGTATAATGGCAGGCCCTACTTATGGATGAGTGGTCAAAAACAAATCTATTTTCAATAGATAAATGGATTAAAATCAGTGGCTGCTTTATCTGTTTTTATAAAGGATCCTCATTTATGGACACAAAAAGAATTAATGTAGATGAGGCCAGTAAAATTTACATTTTACAGTGTTACAATTCTTTTATACTATCAGGGCACATGGGCATCATATTGAAAAGTCTTCTACTTGAGATCCCACTCAACAGTGAGGTGCCTAAGGTCCCAAGTAGATATTACTCTGGAGGCTTACCCCAAAGATTAATGCAAACATTACCTGTAAGGGTGGGTTCAGACTGAGGCGCCTTTCTATGGGCCAGCGTATTCCTCTATATACCGAAAGAAGTGTCATGTCATTTCTTTCAGCAGATCGCGGAATACGCCGGCCCATAGAATGGTGTCTATGGAGCTGGCGGAAAAGCGCGTGCCCGTGCGGGCGGACAGCTGACGGAATTCGGCGGACATTTTCCGCGAGAATTCCTCAGTTTGAACCCACCCTTAATGTTTATACCTTCAAGACAAAAAATTTTGTTGATAGTTATTATTGTAAGGATATATTGTTTATTAATTTATTAACTTATTCATTTTATTATTTTATGTTGCTACATAACTTTTTTCTGTTGCATAGGTTTTTTTTTTTTAATCTATTTAGAAAAATATGTGGAGTTTTATTACATAATATAATTTAATCACTGAAGCATCAACTTCTTTTTACACCCTTCGTGTCACAGCTGCAGCGCCGGTCCGTGCTCTGGGCCACAGTCGCTGTCACTCCTCCTGCTCCCAGTCACCAGCGGGCGCCAACCCCCATGTGCAGGGAGCCTTACATGTCTGTGCTCCTGCTCCTCATATGCAGCATCCTCACTGTCACCTCACATGCCCCCTCCCCCTGGGGAGCATGCCGCTTCTCTGGGATTTAAAAGGACAGTACGTCCCCGTTTGGTAGTGTGCACTACAGATAAGCAAGTAGTGAAATATTCGAAAGTTCAAAATTCGATTTGAGTAGACCGCGATGCTCAACTATTCGATCGAATATCAAATCCCATTAAAGTCTATGGAAAAAAATACTTGTGACTTTGTTATCCCTAAGTCAGGGGTGGGGAACCTTTTCCATGTCGAGGGCCGGTCGGGCATTAATAAAATCATTCGAGGGCCGCATACCGTGCGCGGCAGTTAGTAGCGTGGGTTTGCAGCACCCAGGGCAAGGCAAAGTATTGTTCCCCTAGTTCCCCTGCTATTGTAGTTAACCCCCCCAGTGATGCCCCTTGTAGTCTAGTTAACCCCCAAGTCATGTCCCTGGTAGCCTAGTTAACCCCCATCAGTCATGTCCCTGGTAGCCTAGTTAACCCCCATCAGTCATGTCCCAGGTGGCCTAGTTAACCCCCATCAGTCATGTCCCAGGTGGCCTAGTTAACCCCCATCAGGCATGTCCCTGGTGGCCTAGTTAACCCCCATCAGGCATGTCCCTGGTGGCCTAGTTAACCCCCATCAGTCATGTCCCTGGTGGCCTAGTTAACCCCCATCAGGCATGTCCCAGGTGGCCTAGTTAACCCCCATCAGGCATGTCCCAGGTGGCCTAGTTAACCCCCATCAGGCATGTCCCTGGTGGCCTAGTTAACCCCCATCAGGCATGTCCCTGGTGGCCTAGTTAACCCCCATCAGGCATGTCCCTGGTGGCCTAGTTAACCCCCATCAGGCATGTCCCTGGTGGCCTAGTTAACCCCCATCAGGCATGTCCCTGGTGGCCTAGTTAACCCCCATCAGGCATGTCCCTGGTGGCCTAGTTAACACCTATCAGGCATGTCCCTGGTGGCCTAGTTAACCCCCATCAGGCATGTCCCTGGTGGCCTAGTTAACCCCCATCAGGCATGTCCCTGGTGGCCTATTTAACCCTCCATCAGGCATATCCCTGGTGGCCTAGTTAACCCTCATCAGGCATATCCCTGGTGGCCTAGTTAACCCCCATCAGGCATATCCCTGGTGGTCTAGTTAACCCCCATCAGGCATGTTCCTGGTTGCCTAGTTAACCCCCATCAGGCATGTCCCTGGTGGCCTAGTTAACCCCCAAATAAAAAAAATAAACATTCCACTCACCTTACCTCCGTTCCCACGCTGCCCAGGTCCTCTTCTGTCCCAGGTCCTCTGTGCTGGTCTTTCTCCTGCAGGCGGCACGCGATGAAATGACGTCATCGCGCGCGTCCCGCAGGAGACTGAAGACACGCGCCGCTCTGCTGGGGAAGAAGCCGGCACAGACAGCATCCTCCTGTGTCCGGCAGCTGTCACAGACACCGGAGAATGCTGTGTATGCCGGCTCCTTCCTCCTCCAGAGCGGCGCGCATCACAGGGGAGCTGCGGGCCGCATCGGGAGGTCTCAGGGGCCGGATGCGGCCCGCGGGCCGAAGGTTCCCCACCCCTGCCCTAAGTAGTCGAATTTAGATTTACATGACATGTCAGAAAATGTTGCAAACACCTCTGGAATGCAACTTGGACAGCAGGGGAAGCAAGCCTGGGTGCATCTAACATCGCAGAATTACATCAATATCACAACCTCCTAACAATGCACTCCAACACACAACATAACCTCTATGCAAAGTGGAAAAAACACCAAGAAAACCTCTTTCCTCTACCTTAACATGGACAGAAAGCCAACTTTTAGGCAAAAGAAACATTTTCATGCACACTTTTAAATGACATTGCCCATGTCAACTACATATGGCATAGGCAACGCGGAAATCAAACAGCACCACTAACTGTAATTGTGTGTGTTTGTTGTGATGTGATGTGATGTGTGTGATGTGTTCAGACACTTTCTATACATAAAGGGGTGTGGTTCTCATGTAAAAATTGAAATTGAGGCCCTTGAGTGAGGTGAGCCCACCAAAAATCCTGGGAGTTACAGGTGAACTTATAATACAGTCTTTCTAACACTGAGGGTACAAACCCACACACCGTATACGCAGCAGATACGCAGCAAACACGCAGCAGATTTGATGGTGCAGATTTGATGCTGTGTTCAGTAATTTAGATCTAATCTGCTGCGTATTTGCTGCTTATTTGCTGCGTATCGCAGCAGTAAATACACTTCGTATACGGTGTGTGGGTTTATATCCTAAAAACCTTTAACCTCTTAAGGACGGAGCCAATTTTCGTTTTTGCGTTACAGTTTTTTCCTCCTTGTGTTTAAAAGGTCATAGCACTTGCATTTTTCCACCTAGAGACCCAGATGAGCCCTTATTTTTTGCGTCACTGATTGTACTTTGCAATGACAGGCTGAATTTTTGCATAGAGTACACTGCGAAACCAGAAAAAAATTCAATGTGTGGTGAACTTGAACAAAAAAACACATTTTTTTTATTTAGGTTTTTTTTTTTTTTTTTTTACACCATTCGTCCTGGGGTAAAACTGACTTTTTATGCATGTTCCTCAAGCCGTTTCGATTAAAATGATATATAACATGTATAACTTTTCTATTATCTGATGGCCTGTAAAAATTCAAACCATTGTTAACAAATATATGTTCCTTAAAATCGCTCTATTCCCAGGCTTATAATGCTTTTATCTTTTGGTCTATGGAGCTGTGTGAGGTGTAATTTTTTGCGCCATGCTGTTTTCTTTCTATCAGTACCTTGATTGCGCATATGCGGCTTTTTGATCGCTTCTTATTAAATTTTTTCTGGATTTGATGCGACCAAAAATGCGCCATTTTGCACTTTGTTTTTTTTTTTTGCGCTGACACTGTTTACCGTGCGAGATCAGGAATGTGATTAATTGATAGTTCGGGCGATTACGCACGCGGCGATAGCAAACATGTTTATTTATTTATTTACTTTTATTTAAAACCTGGGAAAAGGGGGGTGATTCAGACTTTTATTAGGGGAGGGGGCTTTTTACTAATAACAATACCTTTTTTTTTTTTTTTTTTACACTTATACTAGAACCCCCCTGGGGGACTTCTAGTATAAGTATACAGATCTCTCATTGAGATCTTTGCTTTATAGCTATACAGCAAAGATCAATGAGATCGGCACTCGGATGCTTTCGGCTGCTGCAGCCGAAAGCATCCGAGTGCCAAGCCGGGATCAGCGCCATTTTGGCGGAGACCCAGGCCGCCACCAGTAACAGAGATCGCTCCTCCGTGACAATTTCCCGGTAATCGTATGCAGCTGTCATGTTTGACCATACCCTCTAATGCCCGCAGTCCCGGGCTACAAGTGGCACCCGGGACCGCAGCGGTTCATAGCGGGGTCGCAGCGCGGCCCTGCTCTGAACACCTCTTATGGGCGCATGACGTACCGGTACGTCATGCGTCCGGGGGCTCGGTTCACACGTTGTAACAGTGCGGCTGTATTTGCGGCTGTAATTGTGCGGCGGTATTTTTGGTGGTTCGTGTGTATGCTTGGAAGTATAGGATATGCGGCTGCACAGTGCACACTATGTCTGAATCTACGGCCCTATCGTAAACGGACCCGTAAAAAATGAACAAGACCATTGTTTGCGGCTGAACATGCGGCCGAGGATTGACAGGCGGTCCGTACGGAGTACTTCAAAAATAGCCGGCAATGATGCCGAATGCCGATGCCTCTAATAGTTAATATATTAAATTACTAAAACACATTTTCTTTGTAATCAAGACACTTTCGTTGGTCAATAATTTATTTCTAACGAATCCATCATTTTGCAATTAAATATACTGTTAAAAAAAATAGATATATAAATAAATGTATATTTATCTATATATTTATTTTTTGACAGTATATTGAATTGCACAATGATGGATTCGTTAGAATTAAATTATTGACCAACGAAACAGAATTTATTTCCACGAAAATGTGTTTTATTTATTAAATATTAATTAGTACAGGAAGCTCTATAAGCCTTTAATTCATATTGCCGGCAATAGAGCTTTCTGTACTAATCATCACTTTACTTTAATTAAAACATCAAATGTTTCTTCTAATTATGTTATCACAATAGCATTATTAAAAGAAACATTTAGAATTATATGTGCGCTCAGCTGATTGGCTGATCGGCTGAGCGCACATATAATTAGCGGGTCCGCAGCACAGTGACTTCATTGTGCTGCGGACCAGCGAAGAGGACACATCGGGGTGAGTATAGAGCTCTCCCCTCCCCCTCCCCTGCACTGCACCCCTCCCAGCAAGGAAGGGGGGGTCAGTTAACCCCTTTCTTGCTGGGATGGGTGCAGTCTGACATCAGTCTGGCCCCCAGGGGGTTAAGGGGGATGCAATACATCCTCCCTTAACCCCTTGGGGTCAGACTGTAAGCAGCGATCTGTAAAGATGCTGCATACTGTAAGGTGCACAACACCGCTCACAATGATGGGTGTTGTGCTCCTGTTTGTGTGTTTTTTGTGTGTTTCTCCCTTTTTGTTTTTCAGATATCGGTATCCTGGGGATTACGTCGGATTCCATGGACTACGTCGATGACCAGCGGTTGTTCTTTGAATTTTTTTAATAAAATGGTCAATGAGGGGTGTGGGGGTGTTTTTATTTGAATAAAAAAATATTTTAAACTTGTGTCTTGTCTTTATTTCTTTACTTTATAGACTTAGTAGTGGAAGCCGTCTAATAGACGGAATCCATTACTAAGTTGGGGCCTAGTGTTAGCCGGTATAAAATGGCTAACACTAACCCCCTATTATTACCCCAGTACCCAATGCCACCAGGGGTACTGGGAAGAGCCAGGTGCCAGTGGTCCCGGAGCGTCAATATTGGCGCTCCTGGACCGGGCGGCAGCAGGCTGGTAAGATTTAGGCTGGGGAGGGCCTAAACCAATGGCTCTTCCCACCCTGGTGTTACCAGGCTGCTGTCGTTTGGTTTTTAACCCGGCTGGTTATAAAAATAGGGGGGACCCTATGCGTTTTTTTTTTTAAAATAAATAAATAATTAAAAAAAAAACGCATAGGGTCCCCCCTATTTTTATAACCAGCCGGGTTAAAAACCAAACGACAGCAGCCTGGTAACACCAGGGTGGGAAGAGCCATTGGTTTAGGCCCTCCCCAGCCTAAATCTTACCAGCCTGCTGCCGCCCGGTCCAGGAGCGCCAATATTGACGCTCCGGGACCACTGGCACCCGGTGCTCTTCCCAGTACCCCTGGTGGCATTGGGTACTGGGGTAATAATAGGGGGTTAGTGTTAGCCATTTTATACCGGCTAACACTAGGCCCCAACTTAGTAATGGATTCCGTCTATTAGACGGCTTCCACTACTAAGTCTATAAAGTAAAGAAATAAAGACAAGACACAAGTTTAAAATATTTTTTATTCAAATAAAAACACCCCCACACCCCTCATTGACCATTTTATTAAAAAAATTCAAAGAACAACCGCTGGTCATCGACGTAGTCCATGGAATCCGACGTAATCCCCAGGATACCGATATCTGAAAAACAAAAAGGGAGAAACACACAAAAAACACACAAACAGGAGCACAACACCCATCATTGTGAGTGGTGTTGTGCTCCTTACAGTATGCAGCATCTTTACAGATCGCTGCTTACAGTCTGACCCCCAAGGGGTTAAGGGAGGATGTATTGCATCCCCCTTAACCCCCTGGGGGCCAGACTGATGTCAGACTGCACCCATCCCAGCAAGGAAGGGGTTAAGTGGGGAGAGCTCTATACTCACCATCCGATGTCCCGATGTGTCCTCTTCGCTGGTCCGCAGCACAATGAAGTCACTGTACTGCGGACCGGCTCATTATATGTGCGCTCAGCCGAACAGCCAATCAGCTGAGCGCACATATAATTCGAAATGTTTCTTCTAATAATGCTATTGTCACAACATAATTAGAAGAAACATTTGATGTTTTCATTAAAGTAAAGTGATGATTAGTACAGAATTCTCTATTGCCGGCATATGAATTAACGGCTTATGGAGCTTCCTGTACTAATTAATATTTAATTAATAAAACACATTTTCGTTGAAATAAATACAGTTTCTTTGTTCAATAATTTAATTCTAACGAATCCATCATTGTGCAATTAAATATACTGTCAAAAAATAAATATATATATAAATATACATTTATTTATATTTATATTTATTTTAACAGTATATTTAATTGCAAAATGATGGAATTGTTTACATTTAATTATTGAACAATAAAAGAGACTTTATTAGACAGAAAATGTGTTTTATTAATTCAATATATTAACCATGAGAGACATCGGCTATAGTGCAGAGGATCGCAAACCCCGGTAATAGCAATTCATGTAAACTGTGTTCCCTGCTTTCCCAGATGCATCCAGAGGTGTTTGCATCACTTTCTTAACATTTTATTTGTTATTTTTAGTTGAACCAGATTTCCAAGTAAATGACCGTATGTTTTGAGCCGCATGTCTATTTTTTCCCACGGCCGGAGTTTCACCCGCACATTTACAGCCGCATAAAAAATACAGCCGCACAGTTACAGCGTGTGAACCCAGCCGTAAGAGGTAAAGAGTATCTAAGAGAGGGCAAATTAAAATTGAATTTGATGGAAAACTACCCACTACTACCACCTCTACCGACCTGATTGATCCTGCCTGCTAAACAATGTGTTCTTCCGCCTAAAGGCATAAGGAAAGAAAATTAGCACTCCCGTTTCCGGAGCAGTGACATAAAATAAGATTAGTGTGGAGTTTAATGCCTTTGAAGTGAGCCCTCCAAAAATTGATTTTGTGGCCCTTGAGGTGAGCGTCCAAAATGCCCATTTTTAAAATCAATTTAATAAAATAAAATATAAAATTTTATTTGGATTTGATTTAATTTGAAATTGAAGATTAAAAAAATAACAGCCTCTACCGACCTGCCGGCTTCTGCCTTTAACCCTTTAAGGACATGGCCCATTTTCGTTTTTACGTTTTCGGTTTTTCCTCCTTGTGTTTAAAAGGTCATAGCACTTGCATTTTTCCACCTAGAAACCCACATGACCCCTTATTTCTTGCGTCACTAATTGTACTTTGCAATTACAGGCTGAATTTTTGCATAAAGTACACTGCGAAACCAGAAAAAAATTCAAAGTGTGGTGAAATTGAAAAAAAAAACGCATTTCTTTTATTTGGGGGAAATGTGTTTTTACGCCATTCGCCCTGGGGTAAAACTGACTTGTTATGCATGTTCCTCAAGTCGTTACGATTAAAACGATATGTAACATGTATAACTTATATTGTATCTGATGGCCTGTAAAAAATTCAAACCGTTGTTAACCAATATACATTCCTTAAAATCTCTCCATTCCCAGGCTTATAGCGCTTTTATCCTTTGGTCTATGGGGCTGTGCGAGGTGTCATTTTTTGCGCCATGATGTGATCTTTCTATCGGTACCTTGATTGTGCATATACGACTTTTTGATCGCTTTTTATTACATTTTTTCTGGATTTGATGCGACCAAAAATGCGCAATTTTGCACTTTGGGATTTTTTTGCGCTGACGCCGTTTACCGTACGAGATCAGGAATGTGATTAATTAATAGTTCGGGCGATTACGCACGCGGCGATACCAAACATGTTTATTTATTTATTTATTTGTTTACTTTTATTTAAAACCTGGGAAAAGGGGGGTGATTCAGACTTTTATTAGGGGAGGGGGATTTTTACTATTAACAACACGTTTTTTTTTTTTTTTACACATATACTAGAAGCCCCCCTGGGGGACTTCTAGTATATACACTGTGATCTCTCATTGAGATCTCTGCAGCATAGATATGCTGCAGAGATCCATGAGATCGGCACTCGTTTGCTTTCGGCTGCTGCAGCCGGAAACAAACGAGTGCCGAGCCGAGGACGGCGCCATCTTGGACGCGTCCCCGGCCGGCATCAGTAACGGAGATCGCTCCTCCGGGACAAGGTCCCGGAGGAGCGATCTCCCCCACTAGACACCAGGGAAACGTTGCCTCCGGTAATCGGAGGCAGCTGTCAACTTTGACAGCTGCCTCCGATTAGCTAATTAGCGGGCACGGCGATCGGACCGTGCCCGCTAATAGCGGCGGTCCCGGGCTACACGCGGCACCCGGGATCGCGGCACTTCAAAGCGGGGCCGCCGCGCGGCCCCGCTTTGAAGTGCTAATGAGGACATAGGACGTACCGGTACGTCCTATGTCCTTAAGAGGTTAAAACAGCTACAAAATCCAAGTAAGGCAAAATCAAGTTTGTATCCAGAAATATAATGGTATGAGATGGACAACACAAAGATTCTCCTAAAATAGCAAGATTCTTATTTAAAGGTGAAATGCCAAGTTTTTGCCCCACATCCTGATGCAATTATGCATAAGAGACTAATTATTTGAGGTATTGACGAAGTAATAACAATACAGTTTTCTTAAGAGGCCCTGGAATTACCTTCTTGACCTAGTTGTCGTCCAACAGACATTATTTTTAGGCCCTTGAGCTGAGCCCATCAAACATAAATTTTTAGGCCCTTCAGCTGAGCCCAACAAACATTAATTTTAAGGCCCATGTGGTGAGCCCAACAAACATTTATTTTTAGGCCCTTAAGCTGAGCTGCTGGAGCTCGGGGAGATTGGGGTACGTTTTTAAAAACTTCGTACCACCAAATTAATAAATGTGTGCCAGGCATGGTACGTGTGGGAGTTTGCCAAGCTCTAGAGCCGCTACCACGTTATGGATATTATCACACACGACACCTCTGAGGAGAGATGCTTCTTCTTACCTAAGCTGATGAGCTTTAGCGCGGCCTGTTGACATCTTCCCACGCCAGCGCTGCAATGCTTCTAGCTGGCGGCTGAGGGCGATGTTACAGCAGATGAGGAGGAGGGGTTGTCGGAGCTGTCAAACAAAATCGTGACAACCCTGACAGATCCAGGGACCGCAATCTTGGGCGGGGGAAGCAGGTAGACCGTGCCAGGATGCGTCCCAGTCCCCACCTCCACAACGTTTACCCAGTGTGCCTTTAGGGAGATGTAGCGTTCCTATCCACAAGGGCTTGTCCACGTGTCAGTGGTGAAGTGGACCTTTGCGCTAACTGCATAACTCAGGGCCCGCCTGATGTTACGGGACACATGCTGGTGCAAAGCAGGGACGGCACACCGGGAAAAGTAGTGACGGCAGCCACCATCAGGTCACAGAAGGCTTGCGTTTCAACAAGCCTAAATGGCAAAAACTATAGGGCTAGCAGTTTGGAGATGTGGCAGTTTAAGGCTTGCGCATGAGGGTGAGTTGCAGCATACTTTCTACGGCAATTGAATGCCTGGGAAATGAACAACTGATGGGACGAGGTGGATGATGGTGCAGGCCAGAGGCGGACCTATCACTTGTGCAGCCTGTTCAGCTGCACAGGGGCCCAGGCCAGTAGAGGGGCCCACCAGGCTCAGATTCTAAAGTGTCAGCTCAGCATGGCACATGTCTGTAAAGGGCCCCCCAGGTGGCATCAGCACCCAGGTGCAGGCCCCATGCTCCTGTGCGGCCCCCTTAGTGATTGGATGATGTGCCCGGTTGGGCTGGTTCTCCTCCCCTCCTGCACGCTGCTGCTGCTGACACCCCCTCCTGTACTCCACTGTCTGGCATACCTTGTGTGAGGAGGAGAGAGAGAGAGAGAGCGTGTGATGACAGGGGCTGGAGGGATCCTGCAGGGTTATGGCTGCCAGGGACAAGACTGTGAAGAGGAGCAGCAGCAGCAGCTCTGACAATGAGAGATTACGGTCAGTGTATCTGTCAGGCTGCTGGAAGTTGTAAGATATAGGGCGGACTGTGTAAGAGAAAGCACAGAGCCCCCACCCCCCTATCTGGTGCTGTAAGTTTTATAGTAAGTTTATACCTTTTTAGCCAATATCTGTGCCCCCCTCCCCCCTGCAGCATGGCGGTTTTTCTCTTTCATCTCCCACCTAAGCAGTCATGTATAGTACATGAACCCCACCTGTGCAGCCACATACAGTACATGAACCCCACCTGTGCAGCCACATACAGTACATGAACCCCAGCTGTGCAGCCACATACAGTACATGTATCCCACCTGTGCAGCCACATATGTTAGATGTATCCCACCTGTGCAGCCACATACAGTATATGTATGCAACCTGTGCCCCAACAGTGATTATGAGCCCACCTGTTCTATCCCCTGTTAGTGCTGTTCTGGGGTCACGTCCACACTCTGAGCTATATATATAGCTAACCCCCACAAAGCATCCAGTGTATAATGCACCAAGACCCTCCAAGTACAACGGCTGCAAACACCACAACTCCCAGCATTTACTGGAGTCTGCAGCCCTCAGGATACGCTGAGATTTAAAGTACAAATGAGCAGACAGCTTAAGGTGTTGTCCTCTCGGAAACTACAACTCCCAGCATTCCCTGAGAGCTTTATAAGTGTAAGGCATTCTGAGAGTTGTATTTATTGTTATTCCGGGAGTTGTGGTCACAAATACAATCAGTGCAGAATGGGACCAGGTCAGCATGTCCACTTCCTCACTCTGCCCATCCTCGTACCTCTGCACTAGCCTTCCGCATTTCAAAAGTTTGTATTTTTAATAAGAGGGAAATCTGTCCTGTGCAAAACTGTTAACTAACAGCAGCTAAACAAACAGTGCCCTCTGTTCTCTTCTGTGCTATGAAGTGCACTGCCACAATTTTTAGCTAACACCAGCTAAACAAACACTGGCTTATACAGTATAGGTAGAAAGGTGCACGTATAACGTATAAGTCACTGAGTCCTCTGGTCTCTTTTTTTAGGCTATGTTAACACTACGTATATTTTCGTAAAACTACGTCCATTGTTGCTGATTAATACAAAAATATACGTTACCTTGCCGTCTTTGGATATGCTCCGGCTGGTGTTTCTACCAGCGTCGCAAACAACTGACATGTCAGTTTTCTGCAGCCGCTATTCATTGAATAGCAGCCCCAGAAAGCCCTGTCAGTGCACAAAGTGGAGCGAGCAGCTCCAGTTGCCTGCTCCATTGTGTGCAGTGGAGAGTTCTAATGCGGGCGCGCACTGATGGGATAGTCATGGGATGATCTTTTCTGAGACTGGCCGGGTCATGGAATGGCCGGTTTCTTACAAGGTCTGAACATGGCCTTAATCTGCGCAGTGTGATATGAACTGCACTGCCACAATTTTTAGCTAACAGCAGCTAAACAAACACTGTTGCATACAATATAGGTAGAAAGGTGGATGTATAACAGATGCAGATAACTCACTGAGTCGCCTGGTCCCTTTTTTTTTTTTTTTTTAACTCTGAGAGCGCTATGAACTAACACTGGTGTATACACTATAGGTAGAAAAGTGGTTGTGTAGCTGTGTCTTCTAGTAGCCCTAGCATTGCTTTTGTTGTCTTTCCTGCCTGAAATCAACTAAAAACTATCTTCCCCTGCTACACACAGTCTCCCTGTCTAGGTCCAAGAGGGCATCTGACGAGGAGCAGGAAGTTTTTGTACTTTGGAGGTCACAGCCAGCCAATGAATAAGAGTAAGCCAGCCAATGAATGTAGACGTTGTTCTCGCGATGCCAGCATGCTCCTAGGGCCTCTCACCCCACCCCACTCTGCATAGTGCATGTGCCAAAAATGCACTAATGTTTTGGTGCATGATTCTGGTTTAACCCCTTCCCGCATTAGGATGTGCCAGCATGTTCTGCTGTCGGTAGGGGAGTTCAGAGGGGGGGCAGTGTGACAACTCCACTCTGAACTGCCACGCTCCCAGCTGAAATCTGCAACCTGGGACTGCGGCAGTTAGTAATTAGCTCCCGGCTAATTAGCCATTTAGATGCAGCTGTCAAAGCTGACAGCCGGATTTAAATGGCTGTAAACAGCAATCCCTGGGGTCTAGTGAGGGGGACCCCCCCCCCCGTCATGCGATCGTCATATCATTGTTGAACTGGCACTGAATCAGACTCGGTAAACCATAGATCTGGGCTGCAGCAGCCCAGTGTAAGGGTTCATTTACACAGAAAGATTACCTAACAGATTATCTGCCAAAGATTTAAAGCCAAAGCCAGGAATGGATTTGAAAAGAGGAGAAATCTCAGGCTTTCCTCTCAGGATGTCACTACTCGACTCCCAGAGCTGTACGGGCTGTGGCTGCTGGAGAGGATGATGGCAGAGGGATGCTCAGTGTCCCTCCAGTGCCCTGTGTCCCTCAGTGTCCCCCTGCCATCATTTTCTCCAGCAGCCACAGCCGCACAGCTCTGGGAGTCATCACCATTTTATCCAGGAAGTGAAGCCTTGATGTAGTAGTAAGTGCAGGGAAAGAAGCACTTTATAAGCAGTTTCCATAATAAGTGTATATTGGTCATTTGAATAACTTTTGGGGGGCAATACAATACTTAAATAAAAATTTTCGCCAGACTTCTCTTAGACTTTCTCAGACTTAAATAAAAATAAATAAATAAACATATTTGGTATCGCCACCAAGCTATTAAATTATCACATTCCTGATCTTGCACTGTAAATGGCAAGTGCAAAAACCGACCAAAGTGCATAATTGCTGATTTTTTGTCACATCAAATGCAGAAAAACTGTAATTAAAAGTGATCAAAAAGTTGCATATACGCAAGTAAGGTAGCGATAGAAAGCACAGATTATGGCGCAAAAATTACACCTCACATAGCTTCATAGACCAAGAAAAGCATTATAAGGAGGGTAATAAAGCAATTTTAAACACATTTACAGTGTGATTTATGAAATTGGTGTAAATTGGCTCAGTTGCCACTAGCAACCAATCAGATTTCACCTTTCATTTTTCAAAGAATCTTTGAGAAATGAAAAGTGGAATCTGACTGGTTTTCTAGGGGCAACTAAGACAATTCTACTTTACACCAGTTTGATAAATCTCCCCCTTAGTTTTTTTAAAAGGTTTATATTTATTAAAAGCAGTCAAATAAAATAAAAGTCATACAAATTACATATTGTAATCATACTGACTTGAGGAACATAGATAACATGTCAGTTTGACCATAGGGCAAATGGCTTAAACATGATCCCCCCCCCCCCCCCCCCGAAATGAAAACAAATTCTTTCCTTTTTTTTCAACTTCACCACGTAAATAATTTTATTCTCCTTTCACAGCATATGTTATGATAAAATTAAATCTTTCATTAGTTAACCCTTTGAGGACCAGGCCCAAAATGACCTAGTGGACCGCGCAAATTTTGATCTTAGTGTTTTCGTTTTTCCCTCCTCCCCTTCTAAGAGCTCTAGCACTCTCAGTTTTCTATCTACAAGCCATGTAAGTGCTTGTTTTTTACAGGAATAGTTGTACTGTGTAATGGCGTCTTTCATTTTACCATAACATGTATGATGGAATCCCAAATATATTATTTATGAAGATATAAATAGGTGACATCGTAAAAAAGAATGCAATATGGTAACGTTTGGGGGGTTCCTGTGTCTACGTAATGCACTATATGGTAACAGCGACATGATACAATTATTCTATAGGTCAGCCTGAACACAACCATATGCAGGTTACACAGATTCTCTAATGTTATATATTTTTTTATGAAATCCTTTTTTTTGGCAATTAAATATTAATAAAATGGGCCTATTGTGACGCTTATAACGGTTTTATTTTTTCACCTATGGGGCTGTATGGGATGTCTAGCCATGATCTCTAGTTTTTATTTAATAACATATTTAACATAAAATCGGTAATCTGCACACTTTTTCCCCTCTTTACGTGTACGCCGTTCACCGATCACAATGACGCTTGTTATATTTTAATAGATCGGACAATTACGCACGCTACGGTATATTATATGTTTATCTATTTATTTATTTTTATATGTTTTATTTATATAATGGGAAAGGGGGGTGATTTCAACTTTTATTGGGGGAGGGGTTTTGGGGTAGTGTAATAGTGTTTTGAACTTTTTTACACATTTGAAGTCCCTTTGGGGGACTTGTACATACACTACTTTGATTTTTACACTGACCATTGCTATGCCACAGGCTGCAGCGTGTCATTACCGATGAGGACCCGGCTGCTCACTGCAGCCGGCCCCCACCTCCTATGAAGCGCGCTCCGCTCCGGAGAGCGCTTCATAGCGGGAGAAACACCCAGGACGTAGAGTTACGTCATGGGTCGTCTGGGGACAGACTTCCATGACGTAACCCTACGTCCAGGGTCGTCTAGGGGTTTATAATAGTTGGTCAAACTAGACAGAGATATGAAGTCTAGGAATTACTCTGGAAGGCTCATGGAATACCTTGGAAGGACCAAAACTGGTGGGCCTCAAGGGGTTAAAGAATAATCTAAACTTCTTAGCATACTGTACCTATGTAATAAATGTTACCATACCAACAATCAGCATTTTTTTTAAATCAGTGTACAATGTGTAAGGAAGTAAGTGTGCATAGCAAACTGCTCTAAATGCTGTGCTTACTGTGCACCCTTTTGTCAGTAACAAACCCATTGTTTCATGCTAGGCATGGTTATATTGTAAATGTATAACAGATGCTAGTAAAAATATATATATAGTATAATTACAATACTATTCAAATCAGTAAAAGATGCTTACGAGATTGATCGTTGTCCCCAGCTTGTAAGATATTCAGAGTATCTCCAGCACCATCAAACGTTTTCATAAACTGTTTCTGCCACTTCCTCAAAACATTCAGTTTACCACAAATATATACTCCTGTCTGACTTGTGAGCACAAATGAAAATGAAATACTTCTCCAAAAATAGGTATGTTTTTTAATATGAACTGCAGATTAGAACAAATGTAAAGGCATAGCCAATTCACAGAACATTGGAGTGAAAAGCTAACAGCTTCTACCCTGCTTTTAGTTTCTTTTGATAAACTGTGTCACTGTCTATCTTAAAGAAGTACTCTGGAGAAAAAATGTTTTTAAACAACTGGTATCAGAAAGTTATACAGATTTGTAAATTAGTTCTGTTTAAAAAAGAGAAAAACACAAACCTTCCAATACTGATCAGCTGCTGTATGTCCTGCAGGAAAGGATGTATTATCTCCAGTCTGACACAGTGCTCTCTGCTGCCACATCTGTTTGTTATAGGAACTGTGCAAAGCAGAAGAGGTTTGGTATGAGAATTGCTACTGCTCTGGACAGGTCCCAACAAGGACAGTGGTGAAAGCAGAGAGCACTACTTAAAGTGCAGTGGTTCCAGTCTCCCATGGCCAGACCGCTTCAAGTGTCTATCAACCCCTGCCTTAACGCTATGATGGGGATCCCAAGTCCTGATGGCTTCTTGAACCAGTGCATGATTCACTTCATGCAGCATAGGCACAAGTTCCCAGAAGGAATGATCCAAGGTGAAGTTCTGATGGCTTCTTGATATCTGGCTAGTCCTTTGTTTCGAGACTCTTTGATGAGGTTCCACGGTCTCTTCTTTTGCATATTCATGTTTCCCAGGGGGCAATGCACCTATGACTTCACTGCATTGAGCGCTTTCACTAGCAGCCGGCAGTGTTGTCTTTGGCTGGTCTCCCTGAGATCAGCGATCTGTTTCTCTTATGGCTCTACTAGACCTCCCACCTAGCCAGAATCCTGCTCCAAGCTGATGAGGGGCAACACCCCGAAACATCTGTATGCAGGGCCGATTCTAGGTTTTCTGCTGCCTTAGGAAAAACCTTAATATGGCGCCCCCCCCCACACACCCATTATCAACACCGCCCCATCAGAACATTGCCACACACTGTGCCTCCTGAATATAATAGCGACACATGCTGCAGCCCTAAATGTAATGCTGCCCCACATCATGTCCCCTGAATATAATAATGTCACAATCTGTGCCCCGTGAATATAATGCTGCCACACATAATGTGCCTCTTGAACTGAGCGACATGCTGGACCCTTTGAAAAGTGTCAAACACATATATGTAATGTGATCTGAGTATTACAGTGAATTATACTGGGCTACCAAACATTAATGCCACACACATTATGCCCTTTTAAACTGACAATGCTACACGTGAGCCAGGTACCATGTACTATGAACTCCCTGACCCCATCATTCTGTACTGCATAAACACTCACCAGACCATGGTCTCAGAAGCAGCCCCAGCCATGATGAGGAGGAAGGGAGACTACAGCAGTGAGGTCGGTAAGGGGGGAGGGAGACTACAGCACTCTGCTATGCATTGTGAAGAACATCCCGATGCCTCAGGAGTTAGCATGCTGGACTAGGAGGAGGCTGCCGAGGAGCTGCTGCAATGTCTTTATAAAAACAAGGACTGAGCAGCCCACAGTGGGAAATGAATAGCAGTCCTTGCCTCATGGGCACCTTAGGCAGTGGCCTGGCCGTTTTAGCAGTGCTATGTGCCCAAATACATAGTGCACCAGAGGCAGGTGCTGCTCCAGCTAGTTCTGCACAGCTCCCCCGTTTCCAGCCACAAGTTAGGTTCAGGACATGTGTGTGATGCTATTGGTGCATACACAGGTCCTGAAATTGATTAATCTCAGTACAGAGACGGGTTTGACTGGGAGAGAGGAGCACACAGACCCAATGCCGGCCGCCCCTCCAGACGGCTTACTCCAGGGGCACATACAAAAACAGTAAGTGAGTTGGTCAGCCTAGTCCATGGGTCTCCAAACTGCGGCCCTCCAGCTGTTGTGAAACTACAATTCCCTTCATTCCTGGACAGCTAAAGCTTTGGATTTGGCTGTCTAGGCATGATGGGAAATGTAGTTTTGCAACAGCTGGAGGGCCGCAGTTTGGAGACCCATGGCCTAGTCAGACTGACTTCACTTACATGAAGTTGCCGCCCCCTTAGGGAACCGAGATTGTGCCGCCTGAGGCAAAGTCCTCACCTTGCCTCATGGCAGAAACGGCCCTGGCTGTATGTGGATGGTTACCTGGCCTTGGTTTTTCCCTCGTCATTATATTGACTTATAGGGCCACTTAATATGGTGGTTTTGGTGGTTTCCTTACAGGAGCCACCCCTTGGCTGGGTCCTTCCCGGAGGGATATCTGGCTAGTCCTGTGTTTCGAGACACTTAGATGAGGCTCCATTGGCTCTTTTTTTGCATATAAAACATATAGTAAGAACTTTGGAGCCACGGCTCCCCACCTCTCGGCAGTCAAATAGATAAAGCTCACCTGGACACTTTTATTGGAAACCGCGGTGCTCAGCATGTGCAGGAATCAACGTCCATCATAATCAGCAAAAGATGATACAGTGCGACACTCGCTTCAAAACCACTTCAATTTATTAAGCCATATACATTACAGTAATGCACAATGAAAAGAAAGGTGACAATTGTTTCACGCTTGGTAGCCCTTCGTCACAGCCACAAAACATAGAAAAATGCTTCAATTTTAATGGACAAAGAAGAGCCAAACAGACTTTCCTGAGCTCCTGAAGTGCAGCAAGCTGTAACATCTCCTTACTCCCCATTCCCATATCTGACCCTACTTGGAACTCAGCTTCCATGTGTCAATCAAGCAGGAAGGGGGAGAGAGGAGGCATCCAGCTTGCAGCTACTCAGGAGCTTGGGAAAGCCTCTTTCACTCTATGTACCAGGGAAAAAAAGCATTTTTTTTTTACATTCTGGAAGCACTAACAGATATATAAAAGGTACACTGTGTCTCATTGTTCTTACAGCATCTAACAGTGTCTGCAGTTTGGAACGTTAATTGAGAGATTCCCTTTAAGATTTTTTAAAACATTATTTGTTGGGTGAAATGAGAAAAAATAAGCATTTTTTTTGTTTGTTTTTGTTCTTTTTTTTTATTTCACTTTATGTTATTCAGAGATATCCATATGCACTATTAAAGGAGAAGTTCATCAGCAATCTGGAGGGAGAGGGGGGGAATTGATTTCAAGTAACAACTTACTCCCTGTGCCCATGTTGAGCAGCGGGATCCAGGATCTCTGGGGTATCTACGTCACAACCTGGCTGATGGACTGGCTGCTCAGCCAGTCAGCGACTGGGACGGACAGCGCTCTAGCCCCCCCCCCCCCCAGCAGGCTGCCGGCTTTTAGAAAACACGGGACTTCTCCCTAATTAAAAATAAATAAATATATATATATATATATATAGAAATAGGAGATAAAGCCGCACATCCAGATGAGTATGAAGCAGGTGCTGTACCGAGTCCTTCCCCCGGCCTGGGGATCCCCAAAGTATGCAAAAAACGTTCAGCAGCACACCAGCATAAAGGTGAAAAAGGTGATTTATTCCAAAAATACAAAGAAGTACAAGAGATGCGACGTTTCGACCTCCTCACGAGATCATTATCAAGCATGCTTGATAATGATCTCGTGAGGAGGTCGAAACGTCGCATCTCTTGTACTTCTTTGTATTTTTGGAATAAATCACCTTTTTCACCTTTATGCTGGTGTGCTGCTGAACGTTTTTTGCATATATATATATATATATATATATATACTGTGTATATATATATATATATATATATATATATATATATATATATTATTAAATATATAACTAAGTATTGATGATATTGATTATATATTTTAAAAAAATGCTTAGTATTACTATATTCTGACATAACTATTTTACTTTACTTTGCTAGACATATGATCCACTGCACTAATAATGCATATTGAGCAAGTTACATGCATTAAAAGGGTTGTCCCGATCAGACAGACACAGGTCCAAACCTTGGTATGAGCTGGTATTTTGGGGAGGTGTTACAAATATCCTCCGGGCATGTTTTGCACTAGATTAGCCTGTCAACTAGAAGCTGGTACTGGCTACATCTGTAACTCTATAAATGATGGAAATCATGTTATACAATATATTGTGCAATTATTATTAAAAATCATTGTCTCATTAAGTTTTATACGAACATTCATCATATAGTAATATTTCAGTAATACTGTGTTACAACTATGAGTTGCTTTGTTTTTACAAGAATATATGAATGTTACAGGTTATGTTATGATGCATGTGAGTTACTTCCTGCATCTTAGCAATATTAGACCACTACTGAGTTACTCAACCTTTTGGACTGGAATTGTGTTGTAACAGTAGAGGTAATAATTCCCAACCATGACCATGTCAGAAAATCTTTATGCCAGTTGGATGAGTACAGAGATGTTTTTTCTATTAAATGTAAACACTTTAACCAGGAAAATGGCTTTTACATCCCTTGAAAATGTATATGCCTTTAATATAAACAAATGAAACTGATTTCATAACATGTTTCCCACAGGAAATGTCATCATCATGGCTATGGTGTCAGCAGGACAAGACATTTCATACCAAGAACATTCTTCTTTCTGAGAAAGTTACCCAAGGAATCTTCCTGTTACATTAACCACTTTGCCTTCCCCAATAAGTTTTTTTTGTCAAAAGCCAAATTGCTATGCTCAAAGTGTGAATATCATTTTAAATAACTGCTAACATGTCATAGCAACATGTCAGAAGTTTGCATTGGTCGGGGTTCGGGTGCTGAGACCCCCGCCAATCGCTATAATGAAGGGACAGACCTGATCAGCAGCACATGCTCTGCCCCTTCATCTCTGCTGTAACTGCTTATACGATCGGTCTACAGAATTACATTGGGAGCCTTTTGAACTTCTGGCAATTCTGTATACTGGAAGTTTCATAGGCTCCCATTATAACAAAGATCACATAATCACATTTCTGTTTATATTGCTTACTGCTTATTCTTTTTGTACATATAACAATTGCAATAATTTTTCTTTTTTTTTTTGCTATGCATCTAGAGCCCTGATATCAGTGTATAATATGGCATGTCATTCAGTATTGCTTGTTTTTGATTTGCACAATACACACTATGCTTTAATCAGGTGGTTTCACAGAACACACATGGTTAACTCCACTGTGACTTGCTTCACCTGAGTTTTGCTTCTGTCTGAGCATAGAATGGAGCCTATGGGATGGACAGAGGGCAAAGCAGGAGCGCGCAGGGACGAACAGCGGAATCCACTGCAAGTTATCCCAGAGAATGACCTGCAGAGAGCTGGGACCAACGTAACAAAGCCTACCATCAGAAACACACCACGATGCCTGGGACTCAGTCCCTGCAGTGCCAGACGTGTCCCCCTGCTTAAGCCAGTACATGTCTGGCCCCGTTTGAAGTTTGCTAGAGAGCATTTGGATGATCCAGAAGAGTAGTGGGAGAATTTCATATGGTCAGATGAAGCCACAGTCGAACTGTTTGGTAGAAACCCAACTCGTCATGTTTGAAGGAGAAAGACTGCTGAGTTGCATCCAAAGAACACCATACCTACTGTGAAGCATGGGGTGGCTTCATGCTTTGGGGCTTTTTCTCTGCAAAGGGACCAGGATGACTGATCCATGTACATAAAAGAATAAATGGGGTCATGTATTGTGAGATTTTGAGTGCAAACCTCCTTCCATCAGCAAGAGCATTGTAGATGACATGTGGCTTGGTCTTTCAGCATGACAATGATCCCAAGCACACCGCCAGGGCAATGATAGATTGCCTTCATAAGAAGAATTTCAAGGTCCTGGTGTTCTAGTTAGTCTCCAGCTCTCAACCCTATAGAAATCCTTTGGAGGGAGTTGAAAGTCTGTGTTGCCCAGGGACAACCAGAAAATATCACTGCTCTAGAGGAGATCTGCATGAAGGAATGGGCCAACATACCAGCAACAGTGTGTGCCAGGGTCGGATTAACTTTACCATAGGCCCCGGGCTGTTCACCAAGCTTGGGCTCCCACACCTGTTTTGCTTAGAGTTAGATTCTTTGGATTCCGTTATAGAACATGAAAAGAAAGTCAGACAAATCAGCAATAGTTAAACATAGTTTATTGAAAATATAATCCATCACTTACCACACTGTTACACTTCATTGATGAGTTCCGAAATGGGTATCTTCAGGAAAATATCACCAAGCCTTAGCGACAGGTCACTTCAAGCAGCTTTAGACGTCCCCAATCATTGCTGTCAATTGAGGATCACAAAGGCGTGGCTATAGTTTACATCTTATATATCCTTATTTGCGTCATTAAAAGTAGGCAGTTACAGATGGGTTCCCACATCTCTACGCCAAATTCTGCTGACTGCTTCCCATAACATATCTAGTCTGACAGAGTGAAAATTGTTCACTTACATAAAGTGAAAAACAAGGTTATATGAGCTGGCTTATGACCGGCCATGTTGTTTCACAACAGCCGTCTTTGTATGGTTCAGCGCCATTTTGTGTGGTTTGGCAGACTCCGACCGCCATTTTATATGCCACAGCAGTCATTTTAGCTTTTGTATCACACCACCGTAACTATGGCAGCACTAGCGGGGTGTTTATAGTACAAAATAGATACTGTCCTGATGCCCTGATTTGTGCAAAATCGAGGTAAAAAAAAGCAGCGATTTATTGCAAATCATGGCAGAACTGTAGGAGACAATACACCACTTAAAGTATAAGTCTGTGTGGGTGGTCATGGGCCCCCCAGGAGCTCAGGGCCCCAAGCCTATTATAATCCGCTACTGGTGTGTGCCAACCTTGTGAAGACTTACAGGAAATGTGTGACCTCTGTCATCGCCCCCAAAGGATATATAACCAAGTATTGAGATGAACTTTTGTTATTGACCAAATACTTATTTTCCCACCATTATTTGCAAATAAATTAATTCCAAATCAGACAATGTGATCTTCTGGATTTGTTTTCTCATTTTGTCTCTCATAGTTGAGGTCTGTCTATGATGTCAATTTCAGACCTTTATCTTTTTAACTGGGGGAACTTGCACAATTGGTGTCTGACTATATACTGTATAGAAGAGAAGAAGGGACAAAGCGTGCGCTGCTGAGTGTGTCTGCTGCCCCATAGTTCTTGCGATCAGCAGGGGTCACAGCACCCTGACCCAGACCAATACAAATTATGATCCCTGTGTTATGTATAGGCACAATGTATATGTTGCAGTGAAATGATAGAATCAGGGATTTAATCAAATCCCTAAGGGATTTGATCAAATATCAGGAAATGATGAAATGACCAAGCCGTTCCATCATTTCCCTGAAGAAAGTCAGGGATTTGATCAAATCCCTGAGCCCTTTCAGGGAAATGATGGAATCAATTCTATCATTTTCATTGGCGACATAGAAGTTGCTTACTGTATTGCCTCCTGCTTCCCCAGCCTGTCTGCTCAGCTCCCCGTAATGCCTCCTGCTACCCCAGCCTGTCTACTCTGATCCCCGTCCTGCCTCCTGCTCTCCCAGCTTGTCTGCTTTGCTCCCCGTCAGCCTCCGTAGCTTTACAGCTTGGAGCGGCATCGTCATGATGGAGGATCTTCTTACAAAATTAATCCTAAAAGCCAAGAAGAATTATGGTGAGCAAAAGCTACCCTATCATTGCCTGTCAGCTGAAGAAGTGGCTATGGAAGTCTACTTACCTGTTTCTGGTACTGGTAGAAGGACATATGTAGGCAGAAAAGCTTTATCAGGCACACCTAGACAAAAGAGAGCTGACATGAAGACATTCCAAAGACAGGAGGAAGAACATCAACATGGTAATAGCTGCAGTAAGCTGCTGACCACCGGTGACACAAACAATGCTATAAGAGATGAGTGAACCTCGAGCATGATCGAGTCCATCCGAACCCGATCGTTCAGCATTTGATAAGCGGGGGCTGCTGAAGTTGGATAAAGCTCTAAGGCCTCATGCACACGGTCAGTAATTTTTTCGGGTCCAAAAATTACGGGTTGGAAATCCGAATTCCTTCCGTATTGCATCCGGAAGCACAGAAGTCTGATGATGCCTGCAATCACCACTGAGCACGGAAGCGTCCCTTGTTGCCATGGTGCAGGAGGCGCGCAGGGACACTTTTGTGCTCAGTTTTTACAGGCATCATCAGACCCCCTTCTGCGGCATAATCAGACCCCCTCCTGCGGCATCATCAGACCCCTCCTGCGGCATCATCAGACCCCTCCTGCGGCATCATCAGACCCCTCCTGCGGTAATGATGCGATCTCCTATGCGATCCTCCTGTGCCGTTCTGCCATCAGTGCTCTTACTTGATTCATTGATACTTTTCCTAACCACATTGTAAACACCAATTTATTGAGGTAATTGGTACTTGTACGTTTGTAGCCCAGCTGCCAATCATCCTTACCAATTAGCACAATAAATTGGTGTTTACTATGTGATTAGGAAAAGCATGAATGAATCAATTAAGAGACTGTGAGCAGTGAATGAATGGCCTGTCAGCTAAAAACGGCACAATATAAAGTTATGCAATGTTCCGAGCAGGCACCCTTCTGTATGGTCTTCACCTTGTGGAGTACTACAGATCCCAGCTCTCTGATATACCATCACCAAAACTGCCTCAATAACATTCGTCTACTGATTCTGCTACAATCGGCACACGATGTGCAGCAACAGAGATCCGGAGAACTATAGATCCCAGCACTTCTATATACTGCTGTGCAAATAGGAGCATGAGTTATCCATATTTTTTTACGGAAATACGGATGCCAAACATGTTGCAATCCGCAAACAATCCGTAGACAATTTATTTCAATGAGAGCATCCGTAAAAAAATCTGGGTCCGCACCGGGTCCCCACTAGGACATGTTCTTTTTTTTTCAGGATTGATTTTCATCCATTTCTGCTACTGATGACTACAGCCAATGACTATATCCATGTTTTCAACATAGCCTTAGGGCTTTATCCAACTACAGCAGCCACCGCTAATCAAATGCCGAACGAGCATGTTCAGATGGACTCGAGCATGCTCGAGGTTCGCTCATCTCTACTATCTATACTTTAAAATAATCCTTGAAGTTACTTACTACTAGGGATGGTCCGAACCTGCCAATTCTTCGTGGCATAGATTCAACAAGGTGCTGGAAGCATTCCTCAGAGATTTTGATCCATATTGACATGATGGCATCACACAGTTGCCGCAGATTTGTCGGCTGCACATCCATGATGCGAATCTCCCGTTCCACCACATCCCAAAGATGCTCTATTGGATTGAGATCTGGTGACTGTGGAGGCCATTTGAGTACAGTGAACTCATTGTCATGTTCAAGAAACCAGTCTGAGATGATTCTAGCTTTATGACATGGCGCATTATCCTGCTGAAAGTAGCCATCAGATGTTGGGTACATTGTGGTCATAAAGGGATGGACATGGTCAGCAACAATACTCAGGTAGGCTGTGGTGTTGCAACGATGCTCAATTGGTACCAAGGGGCCCAAAGAGTGCCAAGAAAATATTCCCCACACCATGACACCACCACCACCAGCCTGAACCGTTGATACAAGGCAGGATGGATCCATGCTTTCATGTTGTTGACGCCAAATTCTGACCCTACCATCCGAATGTCGCAGCAGAAATCGAGACTCATCAGACCAGGCAACGTTTTTCCAATCTTCTACTGTCCAATTTCGATGAGCTTGTGCAAATTGTAGCCTCAGTTTCTTGTTCTTAGCTGAAAGGAGTGGCACCCGGTGTGGTCTTCTGCTGCTGTAGCCCATCTGCCTCAAAGTTGGACGTACTGTGTGTTCAGAGATGCTCTTCTGCCTACCTTGGTTGTAACGGTTGGCTATTTGAGTCACTGTTGCCTTTCTATCAGCTCGAACCAGTCTGCCCATTCTCCTCTGACCTCTGGCATCAACAAGGCATTTCCGCCCACAGAACTGCCGCTCACTGGATGTTTTTTCTTTTTTGGACCATTCTCTGTAAACCCAAGAGATGGTTGTGCGTGAAAATCCCAGTAGATCAGCAGTTTCTGAAATACTCAGACCAGCCCTTCTGGCACCAACAACCATGCCACGTTCAAAGGCACTCAAATCACCTTTCTTCCCCATACTGATGCTCGGTTTGAACTGCAGAAGATTGTCTTGACCATGTCTACATGCCTAAATGCACTGAGTTGCCGCCATGTGATTGGCTGATTAGAAATTAAGTGGTAACGTGCAGTTGGAAAGGTGTACTTAATAAAGTGGCCGGTGAGTGTATATATATATATATATATATATATATATATATATATATATATAAAAATAGAACACTCGTAGTCACAAATAGACTATAGTACAACCGCCTTCTGCCCTCTAGTCACAAGCTACCCATCCTAGGTGGGTAGTACGAGCCCCATTCCATGTTATCTGGGCTAGCCAACTTCTAAGACTTTCCAGTCTTCTGGCGTTGCACAGTGGAATACGTAGACCTTTTTCTGGTAGCTTTATTCCACTGGGCTCAGTCCCTGTGACTGCTGAGGTAACTACCATGCACGCTTAGAGAGGTTCCTGGCGTAGACAAGGTGATCCCTGTATGGCTTCTCTCCCCTTGGTACTTCCTTAGCACTGCATCTTGGGTGTGTTACTCATAAGGAAAAACTTTGGTTTGCTTAGTTGTGTCCCTCTCAGGATCACTCCAGACAACAACTAACTAACTCCTCCCACCAGGTACTATATACAGGGGTCCATCTAACCCTGCCTGTGATTGGCAGGGCCTATGTGTAGAGAGACAGAGAACAGAAGATAGGGTGGAGAAAGGAGGGAAAGCACCTGCACCTGTGAGTGGTTGAAGTACACCGTGTGACATACAATAGTTAACCCTTGGTCTCCTTCAGCTGTGCACAGTAAACAACACACACTCTAGTGACACCTAGTGGGAAAAACACTAACTAACGTGGATACTTTTTCCCACTTTCCCACTGTGAATCTGAGAGAGTTACCTTACTCAGGTGTGCTAGAGGTTTAATGGCACTACACAAGTATACCGAAAGTTACCCCATGGAAGGGATCTCATTCAGCGTGTTACACCCTGTAATGTTTGCTCTTGTATTCCAGAAGACTGTATATCTGGTATTGCATTACAAAGATTTTAATGAAGACTTTACCTTGTTTTGAGTTATCTAGACTCAGTGTTCCCTATTGCAAAACACCTTATAATACACCTATTAAAAAATCTGTTGGTGTATCCAGGGGTGGGAGCACACCATTCCTGGCAACCTTGACAAGTGCCTCAGCGATTCATACCACCTTGCCCAGCCACATAATATCTGGCCCCCAGGCCACTGCGTTATTAGTAGAGATGAGCGAGTACTAAAATGCTTGGGTGCTTGATACTCGACACAAATATTTCCCGATGCTCGGGTGCTCATTTCGAGTAACAAACCCCTTTGAAGTCAATGGGAAACTTGAGCATTTTTGCAGAAGACCAAAGCTCTGCACAGGGAAGGTTGCATGAAAACCTGAAAACCAAAGGAAACAGCAGGGGCAGCATGCATGGACGCCTCTGGGGCTGGCTAATCGCAACATTACGCCAAATTATGGGCTCCCGACTCTCTCCCCCATGTTCCTGTACCTCCTCCCTCGCTCTTTCACTGTCGGGCCAGTAATCTTCTGAGTTGATTGATGTCTATCAGGGGTCAAAGTACAGCCTTGGACACACTGACGCAGTAGCTGTACTTCGCTGATCCCTGTCTCTCTCACCACGTGCACAGGACACTGCACAGTAAGGATATGTATAGATTAACTACAGATCCCAGCCAGCCAAGCGAATGTCAGCAACAGGACAAATTGACTACTAACAGCAGATTTGGGAATAGTCGTATAGAGTATGTGTGTAACTTTTTTTTTAAGGCACCACGTGCACAGGACAAAGCACAGTGAGGATAGGTATAGCTGAACTACAGATCCCAGCCAGCCAAGAGAATGCCAGCAACAGGATAAATTTATTAATGACAGCAGTTTGGGGGGTAGTGGCATAGAGTATGTGTGTAACTGGTGCTGGTTCTTTTTTTAAGGCACCTGTTGCAAAGGACACATCACAGTGAGGATAGGTATAGCTGAACTACAGATCCCAGCCAGCCAAGGTAATGTCAGCAACAGGACCAATTGACTACTGACAGCTGCACTACAAGTCCAAGCCAGCAGCCAAGAGTAGCAAAAAAAAGAAAATTATGTTTTTAAATTTTTAAGCCCTTATAAGGACTGTTGGGTTCTTTGTGTCGGATTCCTGCCTAACCGCACACTAATTCCCTGCCTAACACTCTCCCTGACAGACAGCAGCTCTCTCCCTATGCTCATCCAGCCTGCGTCTGAAGCGAGCATCTCGGGACCAGATTCTTATATGCCCAGGTCATCTGATCTTGCCAGCCAATCTCTGCTATCGACATGTAGGGTTCCCACGTGATACTACGAGCTCCCAAGACTCTCCTGCATGATGATTGGCTGAAAAAAGGAGCCAAACATGCAGGAAGAGGAAGATGCCATTGTCTCGAGTATCGCGAGATGCTCGTCCAAGTAACGAGCACCCTCGAGTACCCTAATACTCTAACGAGTACCAAGCTCGGATGAGCATGTTTGCTCTTCTCTAGTTATTAGTCATTAGGTTTTGCAGAATGTTCAGCAATAATATGAGAATTTGTTAGGTTGTCTGACTTCTTTTTCTAATTCTGTTAACTTGTGAGAGACTGTTTTCCCTTGCATACTTTTTTGATCAGCTTGCCTGAAGAGAAATTCATGAGGTTGTGCAATTTTCTGAGTGTCATGTTGGGAAGTCAGAACACTGCCTTAACCCCTTCAGGACCAGGCTAATTTTCGTTTTTGCGTTTACATTTTTTCCTCCTTGTGCTTAATAGGCCATAACACTTGCATTTTTACACCTACAGACCCACATGAGCCCTTATTTTTTGCGTCACTAATTGTACTTTGCAATGACAGGCTGAACTTTTGCATAAAATATGCTGCGAAACCAGAAAAAAATTATATGCGCAGTGAAATTGAAAAAAAACCCCACAATTCTTTTTCTTTGGGGGAAGGGGTGTCGTTTTTACGCCGTGTGTCCTATGGAAAAACTGACATGTTAAATATGTTTCTCAAGTTGTTACGATTACAATGATATGTAAATATGATATGTATAACTTTTCTTTTATGTGATGGCCTATAAAAAATTCAAACCATTGTTAACAGATATATGTTCCTTAAAATCGCTCCATTCCCAGGCTTATAACGCTTTTATCCTTTGGTCTATGGGGCTGTGTGAGGTGTAATTTTTTGCACCATGATGTGTTCTTTCTATTGGCACCTTGATTGCGTATATGCGACTTTTTGATCGCTTTTTATTACAAATTTTCAGGATTTGATGCGACCAAAAATGCGCAATTTTGCACTTTGGGATATTTGGGCGCTTATGCCATTTACCGTGCGAGATCAGGAATGTGATTAATTAATAGTTCGGGCGATTACACACGCGGCGATAGCAAACATGTTTATTTATAACCTGGGAAAAGGGGGGTGATTCAGACTTTTATTAGGGGAGGGGGCTTTTTATTGACAACAACACTTTCTTTTTTTTTTTTTTTTTTTTATACATACACTAGAAGCCCCCCTAGGGGACTTCTAGTATATACACTTTGATCTCTCATTGAGATCTTTGCTGTAGTTATACAGTGCCGAGCCGGGGACGGCGCCATCTTGGCGCGGTCCCCGGCCGGCTTCAGTAACGGAGATCAATCGAGAGCGATTTCCGCCACTAGACACCAGGGAAACGCTGGATCCGGTAATCGGATGCAGCTGTCATCTTTGACAGCTGCATCTGATTACCTTATTAGCGGGCACGGCGATCGGACCGTGCCCGCTAATAGCCACGGCCCCAGGCTACATGAGGCACCCGGGACCGCATCAGTTCAGAGTGGGGTCGCCGCGCGGCCCAGCTCTGAACGCCCGCACCCACTCGTGCGGGAAAGGGTTAAGAGAGCTGCAAGCCTTGTTGTGGTTGTTTATATCAGTTTCAAGACTATTCCTGCTAGAGGTTTTAGATCATCTTTCTCTCAACTTGCAAATGGTTAGTATTTTTTAACAGTTTTTAATGGTCATACACCTTTCTATTCTGATTTTATTAGCACAGATGAGTTAAAGCGTAACTGTCATGTTTTATTTATTGCAGAAATCAGTAGTATAAGCGATTTTAAGAAACTCTGTAATAGGTTTCATCAGCCAAAAAAGCCTCCTTCTGTACTCAAGAAGCAATTTCCCAGCCTCCCCCCCTGATTTCTTATCTGTGCATTATCAGGCAAACACGTCTTCATTACAGAGAAGCCAGTGAAGACGGGCTCTGCTCTCTCCATTGTAAGCCTATGAAGAGGGGAGGGGCCGAGGGAGATGAGGGAGCAGGAAGAGGTGACATGAAGGTCAGCTGTTTGTAGACTCTCTGGGCACCTAAAATTCAGGTGTCAGAAAGGTCAGTGCTTATCTATGAACTTACAGTGAAGATTGCAGGGTGTTGTGCTTTGCAGAAATCCTCCATGCTCAGTCACTCCTAACAGCCCCTCCCCTCTCCATAGCCACATAATGGAGACAGAAATCCTGCTTCATTTGATGTGACGGGGGAGGCTGGGAGATTGCTTTTTCAGTACAGAAGGAAACTCTTTTAGTACATAAAACCTATTACAGAGTTTCTTAAAATCGCTTGTACTGTTGAAATGTAATGTTTTCAGAAAAATGGCCCTGAAATGACAGTTACGCTTTAAGTCTCTCACCAGAAACAACTAGATCTGTCTGCTGTGATTAAAGGCTTCCTTTTAGTTGATTAAAGGGTTAGAGAACTAGTGTTGCTAGTCCAGTTTCTTTTACATTGTTACAAAATGTATTTCATCTTTTTTTTTTTTTCCTTATTTGAGATTACATTGCTTATTACAGCCTTTTTGTTAGCATTTAGCTGTGCTTTAATGTGCTGTGGCTGCAGCGCTTGTGACAGAGGCTTCCTCCCCAAAGCTAATGTCTATTTGAATGCTAACATGCATTAGAATACACATAAGGGAAAACTCAGAATCGCTAACATTTCATGCAACAGAGTTAGCAATATGTTTCTGTGCTGGGACAGTGCATGTGCAATTCCTGACACAGCCACGGGAGACAGAAGAAGGGCTGCATAAAATCATTATATAGAGAGATAGGGACAGAGAGGAGAGGATAGGAGGGTATGTGTGGGTGGTTGTCGGTGGGAGCTGTGAAGTCAGTGTCCAATATACCAAGCCACTGGATGCTGTGAACATAGTGTCCATTCTAATAAATCATTGGGTGCTGTGAATACAGTGTGGATTATACCAAGTCACTGGGTGCTGTGAAGACAATGGCCATTCTAATAAATCACTGGGTGCAGTGAAGACAGTGTCCATTCTAATAAATCACTGGGTGCTGTGAACACAGTGTGCATTATATAAAGTCACTAGGTGCTGTGAACACAGTGTGCATTATATAAAGTCACAGTGTCCATTCCATTGTAAAAATTTATTTGGTTCCCTTTAAAATTAACAAAAAAGCAAGATGTCCAAGCGTGAAAAAAAAAATCTTTCCCTTCTTAGGGTGTGGCCAGTGTCAGCGGCCAAGGTGGCACACAAGGTGGTCCCTGTGGAAGACAGACTCATTGGACTAGTGATCCCAAGCGGATTGGAGGAAGCTTTGAGCTCCCTGTTACACCCAGTGGGCAGGTGAACACCAGCCAGGCCTGGATTGTTAACTGGATAGGGAGCAGTACCACCATCATTCCATGCCAAGACCTGTGGTGTCTCAGACAGAATTCCCAGTGCCTTCACAAAGAGAGCTCCTGGTGGGCCTGGCACTTTTCCTAGACTCTGAGATGCTGGATTTTGAGTTTTTTTTCTTTAGGAATCTCCTGACAGGAAAGAATTGCAAGGAAGCATTGAGACTTCCAGAGTCGACAGGGCCCAGAGCAATTAGGAGAGCCAAGCAGCAGGGCCATATTTACCACTAGGCACCCTTGGTCCGGTGCCTAGGGCAGCACCTTGCAGGGGGGCAGCACCAGGGAGCAGGGGGACAGAAAAAAACTATTTTTTTTGTTTTAATTTTTTTTAGTTTCCCTCCTCCCGTTCAGACTTGCCAGTAAATCTGGTGTCTTTTCCAGGGGGGTGGGGGTTATGGTGGTATTGGTCAGGTCTGGTATCGCCAATAGGTGCGTGAAGATGGGGCGTCTTCAGCTTAAGTGCCTAGGGCAGCAGCAGCTGTTAATACAGCCCTGCCAAGCAGGGGCAGCTTCTTACTAAAGCAGGGGATCCTACTGAATGCCTATGGAAAATGACTGCTTGGGATAGGACAAGTTTGTCCCGAACTACAATGATGATGATGTCGCAGACCCCTCGTGGAATCTCGGTCTACAGATGTCATCCTCTGCATCAGGATCATCAGAGGATAAAGCTGTAGTTTTACCAATGACCCAGCATCAGGTCCCACCTAAAGATTGTGGATCAGGAGCAAAAAGGGTTAGGTGTAGAGCGTCAGCCAGTAGACATCTTGAAGGCAATGGCACTAAATGGGTATCACAAGGCAGAAGCAGCAGTCCACAGCCAGCTACCATAGAAACATAGAAGATTGTTGGCAGTAAAAGACCACAGGGTCCATTTAATCTTTCCTTTTAGTATTTTCCTTCTTATTACCTCAGGATATATATATATATATATATATATATATATATATATATATATATATATATATTTATCCCAGGCATGTTTAAATTCTGTTATTGTAGATTTACCAACCACATCTGCTGGAAATTTGTTCCAAGTATCTACTACTCTTTCAGTAAAGTTATATTTTCTCCTGTTACTTCTGATCTTTCCCCCATTTAACCTCCAGTGTGTCCTCTTGTTTTTGAGTTCAGTTTTTTACTAAAAACACTTCCCTCCTAAACCTTATTTAGTCCTTTAACATACTTAAAGGTTTCACTCATGTCCCCCCTTTCCCTTCTTTCCTCTAGACTATACAGATTCAAATCCTTAAGTTTTTCCTGATATGGTTTATGCCTCACACCCTCCACCATTTTTGTGGCCCGTTTTTGGACCCATTCTATTTTATTAATCCAAACCAAAAAAGTCCATATGAGGCACTCCATCCCAGTAAAGTCATATACCTTTATTGAATGCACACAAGTATAAAAAATCCACATAAAATGTGTATAAAGAAACGCGTTTTGACGCAACCGTCTTCATCACAGCATAACACTCATTGAATTTAAAACACTCCTCTATATATGGGGAAAAGAAATGAACAATAGGAGCTATCGCTTCCCCCCACCTCCGTCGGCGTCCAGGTGAATACTATGCGCATGCGTCAAATCAGACAAAGCTAACAGCACCTGAAATCATGACACCGTCACTGGAGAGTGGGAGAAGCCGCTCAGCTCCAAGTGGATACAATGGGAACAACGGCCAACACTGACAGCAATGAACATAGTCAATAAATATACAATAAATCAGTCCTGTAATTCAGTCCTTTTGGGAAACGGCTATCCAGATTTAATAGCCAGTATGCTTCCCGATTAAAGAGCTTTTGGGGCCAGCTGCCCCTTCTCTTAATTTTTGTACACTTTTTCAATGGCAAAAAAGGAAAAATATCGTAAATCACCATCATGTGTCGTGATAAAATGCTTAGCTGCCCCTGATACATTATCACCTTTTTTGTTGATATCGTATATATGCTCCGCTATCCTAGTTTTCAATTTTCTGGCTGTACAACCCACGTACAGTTTGTTGCAACAGGAGCAGACAATACCATATATCACATGATCACTATTACAGTTCATAAAACAGGAAATATCAAAACTTCTACTATTGTCTGAGGTAAAAACTGAGGTTTTCTTAACATATTTACATACATTACATCGGGCCCCCACACACTGAAAAAATCCTTTCTGGGAAAGCCATGTTCTAGTGGTGTTGAGTTTTTGACTAGGGACCGTGGGAGAGATGACATTACCACTTGTTCTGCCCCTTCTAGCTACTACACCACATCCTTCCTCTAGCAACTTACTTAATTTTTTGTCTTGATATAAAATGGGCAGATGTTTATTAAAAATCTGTTTAATCTCCCTAAACTGAGTACTATATGACGTGGTGAACGTAATATTGTGTTTCTGTATCTTACTGTTACCTCTGTTAGTTTCCGTTCTGTTTGTATCAGGAGAAAAAAGTAGCGAGTCTCGATCTCTGGACTCTGTGAGGGTTTTAGCCCTCTTTAACATCCAGGGGGCATAGTGTCTCTCTCTCAGTCTAGTTTCTATCCCCTCTACCTCTTTTTCGTAGTCTTCCCGTCTCGAACAGGCTCTCTTTGTCCTAAGGTACTCTCCCTTAGGAATGGCTGAAATGGTGTGTTTTGGGGGGGACAACATTGTGCATCCAAGATGTTGTTGCATGTGATCGGCTTCCTGTAAAGTGAGGTGATAACAGTGTTATTTACAGCATCACCTTTAACCCCTTCAAGACTAAGCCTATTTGGGCCTTAATGACCGGGCTCATTTTTCAAAATATGACCTGTCTCACTTTATGCGCTCATAGCTCAGTGATGCTTTAACGTATGCTAGCGATTCTGAGACTGTTTTTTGTCACATATGGCACTTTATTTCATAAACATATTTTACTTTTTTAGGGTGTTACGGGTCATGTATCAGCAAATGACCACATTTTCGTGAAAGTTTCCAAAACTGATTTTGTTAGGGACCAGTTCTTTTTTTAAGTTGATTTAGGAGGCTGGTATACTGGAAACCCCCTTACGTGACCCCATTTTGGAAACTACACACCTTAAGGAATTAATCTTGGAGTATAATGAGCATTTTAACCCTACAGGGGCTGGAGGAAAGTATTTACAATTAGGCCGTAAAAAAATGAAAAATTAAAATTTTCCAATAATATATACGTTTAGATTAAAGTTTCTCATTTTCAAAAGGAACATGAGAGAAAAAGCACCCCAAAAATTGTAACGCAGGGACTTAGCGGGTATGGCCCTGCCTGATATTTTCCTATATTACCTTGCAGGCCAGCTTAAACACCTGGCGCAATGGACCCAAGTTGATCCCCCTGCCCCTCCTGAGGTGATGCTCCTTGACTCTTTCCCTTCCCCTTCACTATGGTCGCTTCTCACGGCTGACGTCCTCCCTAGGGCAGAATACCTACCTGTGCACAAGACAGCCCGTAAGGTCTGGTCCCTAGCTCGTACTACCATCCAATACGTTGATATCCCGTCCGAGTCCGGACTCTGGCAGAACTCGCGGTTTACACACTTATATGATCTCCCTGATTACCAGTTCTGGTCAAGGTTGGGGGTCAACACACTAGCAGATGTTTTTGTGGATGATACGGTGGTCTCCTTTGAGTATTTGCGAGACAAATATGAAATTCCACACTCTCAGTTCTACCGCTTCTTACAACTCAGACATGCACTAAATGCCCAATTTGCTCCACCAAGAGCCCAGATTTCTTCCTATCCTCTTATTGGCATCATCAGATCCCAGGGCCCGGGAGGCCTGGTCTCCTCTCTATATAATTATCTAATTCGTGCCAAAGCCCATAATCATCCTCTCCCCTCTCTGGAAAAATGGAAGATGTATATTCCCTCCCTCACTAACGAGGATTGTGAAGAACTGTTGGAATCCCATTTACATGTCTCCCCCGCAGTCAATAACAAAATGACCCAACTCTACTTTATACACCAAAGCTACCTTACACCCGTTAGACTATGCAGAATGGGCAGGATTCCAGAGCCGACTTGCCCTAAATGTACCCATCTGCCAGCAGACTTCTGGCATATGGTCTGGACCTGCCCCCATATACATAATTTCTGGAGAGAGGTGACGGACCTACTATCGGAGGTGGTTAATGTGCATGTTCCGTTAGATCCCGCCATTTGCCTATTTGGGCTACTAGATGAGGAGACCTGGCCTCACCATACTCGCATATGTCTAAGGGAATCGCTATTTCTAGCACGTAAGAGTATTGCCCTGAGATGGATAGACAAGCGACCTCCTAAAGTTAGAATGTGGATATCATTAGTTAATAGAATAGTGGAATATGAGAGAGTGGTGTTTACTCATAGGAAATGCCCTAAGAAACATGATAAGGTATGGGGTTTGTGGAGTGCCTCTCCGCTCACTATGACTCCCGACCATGAAGTGAGGACTTAATTGTCTGTTTATTTTTGTTTTTCTCTGTGACTGGGTACTGGTCCCTGTTGGATCGTTAAGTTGGACATTATTATCCTACCGATGTATATAACATGATACCACACTGTTATTTCTCATTGTGTTCATGCTTTCAAGATTACACTTGTGATGTTCTGGAACTTACTCTAATAAACTGAGTTTAAAAAAAAAAAAAATTGTAACGCAGGTTCTCATGAGTACAACGGTACCCCATATGTGGGCGTAAACCACTGTTTGGGCACACAGCGGGGCCCAGAAGGGAAGGAGCGCCAATTAGCTTTTCCAATGCATATTTTGCTGAAGAAGTTTCTGAGCACCAGGTGCGTTTGCAGCGCCCCTGTAGTGTCAGCAGAGAGAACCCCCCCCATAAGTCACCCCATTTTGGAAAGTAAACCCCTCAATGAATTAATCTTGGGGTAGGATGAGCATTTTGACCCCACAGGTATTAGAGGAAAGTATTCAAAATTAGACCGTAAAAATGAAAAACTCAAATTTTTCCAATAATATGTTCGTTTAGTTTGAAATTTCCAAATTGGTCTCTGTCACTTTAAATTTTCAGAGTTGGCTGGTTCTGACACGCATGCGCACATCAGAACCAGCCAGGACGCCGAAGAGGAAGGAGCTCCAGGATCAGGTAATGTATAAGGGGTAGGGGGGTGACTGGGGGACGGGGGGGGGTGACTGGGGGGGTGGGGGGGCGACTTGGGGGACGGACTCTAACACTATTTATCTCCTGTCACCAATCATTGATGGTGACAGGGGATAAAAAGTGCATCCCTGCACTGGGAACAGGCGATCAGCGGTATATGTAGTATATACCGCCGATCGCCTGTTCTGGGACCTCACAGGGGTGTCCCCGATCACTGCCCCATGTTCTCCTCTACCTCCGGTGGCGGAGAGCATGGGTGTTTCATTCATTTTTACATTTCTTTGTCATTTCTTTGTTCACAGCGATGGTGGCGGCCATCTTGGATCCAAGATGGCCGCCGGGGGAGGGGGGTAGTTACTGCCTACTAGGGAGGGGGCTGATCTGGGGTCTGGTTGACTTATTTCATCTCCCCCAGCTGTGGATTCACGGTGGGGGGAGATGAAATGCAGTACAGCGCCGGCCCATTAGTGACTGCCGTATCGGCGGTCACTAAGGGGTTAACTGCAGGGATCCAGGCACGGTCGGATCTTGGCAGTTGCGGCGGGTGCCCGGCTATCACTGACAACCGGGCCCCGCCGAGGATGACAGGAGTGCAGCTCCTGCGCCCCTGTCATCCCGTGGACGTACCGGCATATCCATCTGCAGGAACTACATGCAGATTTGGACGTGCCGGTACGTCAATATGCGGCAAGGGGTTAAGGGTTAGATCCAAAAAATCTATCGTATCAACTAAATCCGTACTGGTAAACCTAATATTGCAATTGTTATTGTTAATGTATTCAACAAAAGACCCTATGGGCGGTACATCGTGACCCCAAATGAACAAGAGGTCATCGATGTACCGCCCATACCAAATAATGCAAGATTTAAACGGATTAACATCAGAAAACAAAAATCTCTCTTCCCACCATGCCATGTATAGATTGGCAAGGGTGGGTGAGAAACACGAGCCCATCGGGGCTCCGACCACCTGAAAGAAAAATTCATTCCCAAACAAGAAATAGTTATTCTTTAACAAAAAGTCAACAGCCAAAAGAATAAACGTATTGAATTCAATAGAGTATAAGCCTGTCTTACGTAAATGATGTTCTAAGGCAGCTATAGCTAGATCATGAGGGATACAGGAATATAAACCTATAAACGACATCACGACATTTATAGGATTTTTTCCATTTCACACCATACATGGAGGGTTTTACAGCCAGAAAATTGAAAACTAGGATAGCGGAGCATATATACGATATCAACAAAAAAGGTGATAATGTATCAGGGGCAGCTAAGCATTTTATCACGACACATGATGGTGATTTACAATATTTTTCCTTTTTTGCCATAGAAAAAGTGTACAAAAATTACAGAGGAGGCAGCTGGTCACAAAAGCTCTTTAATCGGGACGCATACTGGATATTAAATCTGGATAGCCGTTTCCCAAAAGGACTGAATTACAGGACTGATTTATTGTATATTTATTGACTATGTTCATTGCTGTCAGTGTTGGCCGTTGTTCCCATTGTATCCACTTGGAGCTGAGCGGCTTCTCCCACTCTCCAGTGACGGTGTCATGATTTCAGGTGCTGTTAGCTTTGTCTGATTTGACGCATGCGCATAGTATTCACCTGGACGCCGACGGAGGTGGGGGTAAGCGATAGCTCCTATTGTTCATTTCTTTTCTCCATATATAGAGGAGTGTTTTTAATGTTATGGAGTGTTATGCTGTGATAAAGACGGTTGCGTCGAAACGCGTTGCTTTATACACATTTTATGTGGATTTTTTATACTTGTGTGCATTCAATAAAGGTATAAGATTTTACTGGGATGGAGTGCCTCATATGGACTTTTTTGGTTTGGATTGCTGAAACTGACCTAGCAAGCTCCTAGGTATAGAGTGCACCTCCCAGAATACCAGTGGAACACGACCAGAACAGGTTTGCATGTGAATTTTCTCATAGCACATAATTGATGCGGTGAATACTAAACATTTTTTATCTATTTTATTAATATCCTTTTTTAGGTGAAGGCTCCAGATCTCTCCCTCTTCGTACTGGTTATACCTCTAGCTATACAGCCCAGCATGTGATTTTTTTTCCCCCACTGCCTGGTTGCACTGGGTACTCATTTTAAGGCAGAATCACTACCCCCAAATCATTCCCTTCTGAAGTCTTTTCCAACACTGCACTGCAGCTGTGATACTTGGACAGAGCATTCCTCCTCCCCAAGTGCATTATTTTACATTTGGAAACATTAAACTTCAATTTCCAATGTTCGGACCACTTATCTAGCAAAGCTAAATAATTTTCCATACAACTGACACCTCCAGGAATATCAACCCTGTTGCACACTTTTGTGTCATCAGCAAACAAACTTTACCTACCAAACCTTCTCCTATGTCACTTACAAACAGCTCAGGGAACTGTGTCAAAGGTTTTGCTGAAGTCCAGATAGGCGATATCCACGGCACCACCTTCATCCAACACTTTTGTGACATAATCAAAGAAATCAATGAGATTAGTCTGACATGATCGTCCTGCAGTAAAGCCATGCTGGTTTGGATCCATCAGTACACCTGCTCGAAAGAACTGCCCACTGAGATCAGCAGTCTGGCAGTTCTTCTGTCTTGGAGGTGGAAAAGACCATTCAGCTATTTGCAACAGCTGTGACTATAAAGTGGGTTGGGGTCTAAAAGTAGGCACCACTTCTATGTGTCATCATATGGAGAGCTACCCCCCCACTGCCTGTAAGAACTGTGACCCCCTCAGGGCATGTGTCAATCTCCATCCAATTAAAGTCCCCAATAAAATATTCACCTACCGTAAGTAATCTTACAGTAATTTTACTTGACATGTTAATTTTTTTTAAATAATACGTTCTGTGTGTGTCTATTCATTGAAGGCTTTCTTTCTTTTCTCATATATTTTAAAGAAAAAAGGAAAGTCCCCCTACAGTTACCACCCTCATCTGTCTGTGCTAGGCCCCTCAGGGTCGAAGAGCATCTGAATGCTGCTGCTGCCACCTCCAGTGTTTGTTCTAGGCCCCTTAGTGTCAAAGAGGCAGAGTGCTGCCGCTGCCACCTCCCGGTATCTTTCCTAGGCCCCTTAAGCTCGAAAATAGTCCAAGTGCTGCCATTGCCATCTCCAGGTATCTGTTCTAGAGCCTTCTAGGACTTAAACAAAAGTGCACTCCACAAAGATAAATACTAGATCACAAAATTATATTAAATACCACATAGAAACACCAAAAACACTTGATTAACCTCTTAAGGACCCATGACGTACCGGCACGTCATGGATCACTGTCACTTAAGGACCCATGACGTACCGGTACATTGGCCCTTTAAACGGGCGCCGCGGCCGGCCGGGTCCCGATCGGGGGAGATAGCCTGCTATAATACATAGCAGGCCATCTCTCCCTGTCGGCATGGAGGGTTGTTAACCCCCCCCATGCCGACGATCGCCGCTATTGGCTGATAAGCCCATAGCGGCGATCGGAACCTTTCCGGGCCATCGGTGGCCCGATGACCCGGAAAAAAATGGCGGTCTGTGCTGTCCGAGGACGGCACCGACCGCCATTACTGTAAAAAGTAATGGTGGTCACGGTACCACCGTCCCGATCGCCGTGAACGGCCGGCCAGCCGGCCGGCCGTTCACAGCGATCAAAGTCCCCACAAGTAATAAATACCTGCTCCGGACCCCTCAGCTAGGTAGCTGAGGGGTCCAGAGCAGGTATTTGTACATTACTCACCTGTCCCGGGGTCCTGATCGGCGTCTTCCGGGTTCCCGGCGTCCTCTTCATCTTGTCGGGACTTCGGCTTCTTCCGTGAGTCCCGATCGGCTTTTTCCGGCTCCAGCGTCGTCTTTTTTCGTATTTTTCCGGCTCCAGCGTCGTCTATTTTCGGATCTTGCGCTCTGCTGCCCCCTAGCGGCTGATAAGTGTAATACACGTATCAGCCACTACAGGGATGTTCAGAATGTAGTAAAAAAAAAAATTTTTTTCCCAATTTTTATTTTTTCTATTTTCCGCACCCTATCGCCGCTGAGTGTTGATCAGCATTGCACGAAAGTGCGCTGCTAATCAGCAACTCCTCCTTTTTGGCGTAGGGTGGTTTTTTTTTATATCCTACTGCCACGGTCTGCTGATAAGTGCCGAACATAAGTGCGGCATTTATCAGCAACACCATTTTTGGCGTAGGTTTTTTTTGTATACTTACTGTAAAAAACACGTAAAAAAACACTACATTACACCACACTACATTGAATAAAGTTTGACACTACACCACTACATACCCCATATACCAATCCCCATATAAAGATGGCCCCCAGGGTGTTTTCGGTATCGGACGCATACGTCATTATTGCCTCCGACACCGAAACAGCCAGTGAGGATGAATGGGGGGTCCTTTGTTCCTCCATTCATCCTCATCATCCTCATCATCCAGTGACGTGTCTGGGAGTAGCGTAGCGTACGCTGCCCCCCAGACACGTCTTTTCTGCCAGTACCGTCCCAATAAGAGATGACGGTATGGCGTGAAATTCTACAAACTCTGTGAGAGTACCTTAGGGTACACTTACAGATTTAGGGTACGTGCACACTGTGGAATGGCGAAGGATAACCCTTTGTGCATTCCGCAGCTGGCACCCGCCGGCGGACTGATGCAGGGGCGCGTCTCCGCCCGTGTCATAGACTCTATCCTATGCATGGGCGGATTCCATCATCCGTCATTCCATCAACACGTTGGACGCAGAGCGGAATCCGCCCGTGCATAGAATGGAGTCTACGACACGGACGGAGACGTGCGCCTGCATCAGTCCGCCGGCGGGTGCCAACTGCGGAATGCACAAAGGGTTATCCTTCGCGATTCCGCAGTGTGCACGTACCCTTAGAGTGTATGAAGGAAGGGACACTGGAATCCAGCCCCCAGATGCCCACTCCCCCCCCATCCTCGGAGTTAGTGGGGACATCGTCCGGGAACTGATCTTCCCACTGCTGGATAAAGGTCACCACCTGTACGGGGATAACTTTTATACCAGCACGCCCTCTTCCGGTCCCTCGCTGCCCTGTAGCTTGCGGCACGATCCGAACATATCAGAAGCAGTAATAGCGCCCTAATATTTAGCAGACATGGAGCGGACCCAGCGCTTCTGGATATGAAGGACCCCGTATCGCACCAGGACAACATTTTCCAGGTGACGTCCCCCACACTGGAGAACAGGAGACCCCAGAAGAAGTGCAGAGTGTGGCGTAACAGGGGGATCAGGAAGGACACCATTTTCCAGTGTGACACCTGTCCTGATCCCCCCGGCCTCTGCATACTGGATCGCTCCAAGGCGCACCACACGTCACTGGGGTTCTACATTATCTAAATTCTGTCCCTTATTCCTATTTCAGGGGTCACGTTGATTCAGGGATTATTCTGATCGCCATTATGGAGTTGGGAAGGAATTTTTCCCCTGTGATGAGGCTACTGTCGTCTGCCTCACTAAGGGTTTTTGCCTTCCTCTGGATCAACACAGGTTGAGTTTGATGGACACCTGTCATTTTCAACCTTATAAACTAATAATTGGCCTAATACCCCCAAATAAATTAATAATTGTCCCTTTTCCCCAGCTAAGTAGGTATGGCCGCCATTCCCATTAGAAAATGCCATGATGCAATTACAAAGCCTCTGTGCGGCCAGGACAGTAGAAACCCCCCACAAGTGACCCCATTCTGGAAACTACACCCCATAAGGAATCTAACAAGTGGGGCAGCGGGTATATGGCCCCCTGGTGACGGCCACATTTGGGACGTGAAAATGAAAAAAATGGTATTTTTTATTTTCACGGCACATGTTCTACACATGTGCCCGTCACCAGTGGGGTCCATATGCTCACTGCACCCCTTGTTAGATTCCTTATGGGGTGTAGTTTCCAGAATTGGGTCACTTGTGGGGGGTTTCTACTGTTCTGGCAGCACAGGAGCTTTGTAATTGTGACATAGCCTCCATCCCCCATTCCAGCCTCTAAATGGCGCTCTGTCCCTTTGGTGACTTGCCCTGTGCCCATATGGCAAATTATGTCCACATGTGGGGTATTTTCGTACTCAGGGGAAACTACCCTACACGTTTTGTGTTCATTTTCTTTTTTAACCCCTTGTGGAAATGGAAAAAAATCAAGGCTAGACCAACATTTAGTGTAATTTTTTTTTAATTTTTACTCTAAATCATTGATCTTGTCTTGATTTTTTCATTTTCACAAGGGGTTAAAAGATAAAAAAAAACACAATGTGTAGAGCAATTTCCCCTGAGTACGGAAATACCCCACATGTGGACATAAAGTGCCATGCGGGTGCAGGGTAAGCCTCCAAAGGGAAGGTGCGCCATTTGGTTTTTGAAGGCTGGATTTGGATGGAATGGATTTCGAGGGGCCATGTTGCATTCAAAAGGCCCCTGTGTTGCCAAGACAGTTAAACCCCCCACAAGTGACCCTATTATGGAAACTACACCCCTCAAGGAATGTAACAAGGGGTGTAGTCAGCATATGGACCCCACTGGTGACGGGCACAAATGTGGAACAATGTGGCGTGAAAATGAAATATTAAATTTTTTACACTATAATGTTGGTCTAGCCTTGAATTTATCATTTTCACAAGGGGTTAAAAGAGAAAAAAACACACAATATGTGTAGAGCAATTTCCCCCGAGTCCGTAAATACCCCACATGTGGACATAAAGCGCCATGTGGGCGCAGGGCAAGCCTCCGAAGGGAAGGAGCGCCATTTGGATTTTAGAGGTTGGATTTGGCTAGAATGGATGATGAACGCCATGTCGCATTTACAGAGCCCTTGTGCTGCCAAAACACTGTAAACCCCCCACAAGTGACCCCATTCTGGAAACTACACCCCTCAAGGAATCTAACAAGGGGTGCAGTGAGGATATGGACCCCTGGATGACGGGCACATTTGTGCCATGAAAGTGAAAAAATGAAAATTTTCACTTTCACGTCACATTTTTCCACATTTGTGCCCGTCACCAGTGGGGTCCATATGCTCACTGCACCCCTTGTTAGATTCCTTGAGGGGTGTAGTTTCCAGAATGGGGTCACTTGTGGGGGGTTTCCAGTGTCTTGGCAGCACGAGGGCTCTGTAAATGCGACATGGCCCTTGAAATCCATTCCAGTGAAATCCAGCTTCCAAAAGCCAATTGGCGCTCCTTCCCTTTGGAGGCTCGCCCTGCGCCCGCTTGGCACTTTATGTCCACATGTGGGGTATTAACTGCGCTACATGTTTTGTGTTTTTTTTTTTCTTTTATCCCTTTGTGAAAATGAAAAATTGAAGGCTAGAACAACATTTTAGTGTAAAAAATACTTTAGTCTTTTTTCAAGCCATATTGTTTGGAAAATCTGTGAAGCACCTGTGGGGTCCAGATGCTCACCGCACCCCTTGTTACATTCCTTGAGGGGTGTAGTTTTCTAAATGGTGTCCCTTTAGGGGTGTTTTTTAGGTTTTGGCACCCCAGAGCCTCTGCCAACCTGAAGTGGTACAGTCAAAAATGACCAAAAATAACGGAGCCATTGAAATTCACTAGGCGCTCCCTTATATCTGAGGCTTGTGCAGTGTCGGACTGGAGTGCCTTGGCCCACCAGGGGAAATCATTCTTGGGGCCCACCCTTCTGCCACCGCACTTATCTATGGTAACATTAATAAAGGTACATTAACACGGCGTGATATGGGGCAGTGTAGGGCTGCAAATGATTGCTAATCAGCAGGGCAGGAATATATAGAGATGTGCAGCCGACAGCAATGATCTTAGCCGTACAAAAGATCAAATCAGCCGACTATGGGGCATTTGCTTGCATGTCAGCCAATCTCTGGCACTTTTACATGGGCCGATCATCGGCTGAATAGACTTCCTAGGAGCACTTGTTACCGATTATTGGCCGGTGTAATCGCGCTATAAGACAATTTTCTTTGCATGATAACACTGTATGCTACCAATAACACCAGTATATAAAGAGCAAATATCCCCACACATATTACCGCTATACAGTAACTGACCAAATCCTGTATATCAAGACCGATATTACCAATAAACCAGTATACAGGAGGGAAATAGTATCACCATACATAATACCGCTATACTGTTACTGACCAAATCCTGTATACTGAGACCAAAATTACCAGTACACAAGGGGGAAATATTACCGCCACACCACAACCATCACCACCATATTGTTACTGACCAAATCTGGTATACTAAGACCAATGAACACCGCACCAGATTACAAGTAACAAATAATACCCCCACATACTGACTAACACCCCCACATACTGACTAACACCGCCATTTACTGACTAACACCCCCACATACTGACTAACACCACAGCTGCTACTGAATAAAATCCTCTGAACAAAGATGAATATCCCCTCATACAGTCATATAGAGGTGGCCCCAGCTCTACACCATATACATTACGGTGCACATAGATTTAGTGACTCACAGGGGACGTCTTCTCTGATCGGAGTTCTTCCCTTTTCATCTACTTCTCCATCTGCCCTGGGCCGTTATGAGAACTTCTCCGAGCCACGAATCCACAGAATCTGCCAGAGAAATATATTAGGCTCCTCACTCTGTCACCATCCTCATCTCTCTACAAACTGCACATCTGTATTGGCCCCTTTACACCTTCTCTCAGTGATTAGCCCTGACTATTGTGTGTGTGTGTGTTCATATATATATATATATATATATATATATATATATATACACATATACATATATATATATTGTGCACACACCTTGTAGATGGCCCCTTGTTCAGTCCTCCATATAGATGGCCCTGTGTCCCTGTGTGCCTCTACTATAGTAGAGATCCCCCTCTGTGTAATCCCTTTATAGTAGATGACAACCTCTGTGCATTCCCTATTATCAGGGGTAGGGAACCTTGGCTCTCCAGCTGTTGCAAAACTACAACTCCCTTCATGCCTGCAACAACTGCAACAGCTGGAGATCCAAGGTTCCCTATTCCTGCCCTATAGTATATGGCCCCCTCTGTGTAGTCCCCTTATAGATGACCCCTCTGTGTAGTCCACTAAAGTAGATGCCCCCTATAGCCTATTGTATACACACCGCACCCAGTATAGTTAACCTTATAGATGCCCCCCATTGTTGTCCCCCTCTGTGTAGTGCCCTTTATAGATGCCTCCTCAGTGTTGTCCTCCTTATAAATTGCCCCCATCCAGTGTCCCTTATAGATGGCTCCCTGTGTTATCCCCCTTATAACTGGCCCGCTTGTGTTATCCATCCCCCCATATAGATAGCCCCCTTATGTTGTCCATCCCTACCCCCCATATAGCCCCTTATGTTGTCTATTCCCCCGTATAGCCCCCTTATGTTGTCCTTGCCCCATATAGCCCCCTTAAGTTTTCCTTCCCCTGTATACAGCCCCTTATGTTGTCCTCCCCTGTATACAGCCCCTTATGTTGTCCTCCCCCTGTATACAGCCCCTTATGTTGTCCTCCCCTGTATACAGCCCCTTATGTTGTCCTCCCCCTGTATACAGCCCCTTATGTTGTCCTCCCCCTGTTTATAGCCCCCCTTATGTTGTCCTCCCCCTGTATACAGCCCCTTATGTTGTCCTTCCCTGTATACAGCCCCCCTTATGTTTTCCTTCCCTGTATACAGCCCCCCTTATGTTGTCCTCCACCCTGTATACAGCCTCCCTTATCTTGTCCTCCCCCTGTATATAGCCCCCCTCATGTTGTCCTCCCCCTGTAAACAGCCCCTTATGTTGTCCTCCCCCTGTATATAGCCCCCCTTATGTTGTCCTCCCCCTGTATACAGCCCCTTATGTTGTCCTCCCCCTGTATATAGCCCCCTTATGTTGTCCTCCCCCTGTATACAGCCCCTTATGTTGTTCTCCCCCTGTATACAGCCCCTTATGTTGTCCTCCCCCTGTATACAGCCCCCCTTATGTTGTCCTCCCCCTGTATACAGCCCCCCCTTATCTTGCCCCCTCTGATAAAAAAAACCCACAAGACAACTCACCTAACCACACGCTCCCCCGTCGATCGCCGGTGTCCTCTTCTCTGACAGCAGCTCCGATGTGAAGTCCCGCCGGCGCCATCACTGACCTCAGTGTGCGCCGCGGTGGCTGGGACTTCCGGTATGCGCTGCATGAACCGGAAGTCCTAGCCGCCGCGGCGCACACTGAGGTCAGTGATGGCGCCGGCGGGTCTTCGCAACGGAGCTTGCGTAACTCTTGTGATCGCAAGCAAATCTCTGCTTGCGGTCACAAGAGTGATTGACAGGGCGGGAAGCCGTAGGCTTCCCGCCCTGTCAATCACAACACTGCTTACATTTAACTGGAAGCGATTGTTGCGATCGCTTCCAGTTAAAAAGGGAGGAGCAGGGGGCCCACTCCAGCTCGGGGCCCACCGGGGGTTTCCCCGGCCCCCCGGTGGCCCAGTCCGAGCCTGGGCTTGTGGTTGCGTCAAATAGCGCAATAGGGCCACATATGGGGTATTTCTATAAACTGCAGAAACGGGGCAATCAATATTGGGGTGCATTTCTCTGGTAATAGGTTTATAATTATGAAAAATATTGGATTACAATAAAATCTCTGCACAGAAAATTAAAATTTTCAAATTTCTTACACACTTAGCTTTTATTTCTGTGACTCCCCTAAAGGGTTAAAAAACTTTCTGGATGTGCTTTTGCAGAGTTTAGGGGGTGCAGTTTCTGAAATGGGGTGCTTTGTGGGGCTTTCTAACACACAGTCCCCTCAAATACACTTTAAACCTGAACAGTTCCCTAAAAATATCTGATTTTGAAATTTTACTGAAAATTTGGAAATTTGCTGCTAATGTTTTAAGCTTCCTATTGTCTAAAAAAAATGAAATATAGTTTAATAAATGCCGCCAACATAAAGTAGACATGTTGCTAATGCTATTTAATATATAATTTATGTGGTATAACCATTTTCTGTATAAGCAGAAAAGTTTTAAAGTTGGAAAAATGCATTTTTTCACAATTTTTCACGCTATTTTGGTTTTTTTCATAAAGATTCGTTATAAGTATCGACTCCAATTTACAAGAAATGTGAAGTACAATATGTCACGAGAAAACAATCTCAGAATCAGCCGGATAGGTAAAAGCATCCCGAAGTTATTAATGAATAAAGTGACACTGGTCAAATTCATAAAATTTGCTCCGGTCCTTAAGGCCATTTCAGGCCCGGTCCTTAAGGGGTTAAAAACACTAAAAGTCCTAGTGGGGAACATAAAAATCCATGGTAAACCCAGAAAAATAATACTGGGTATATTACCTACAGGGGGCTGCATGCAAATGGTCTTGCTACCATGATCAAGGCACCAAATATTACCACTAATAAATAGATATACACAATAAGAAAGACAGCTATTTAAGCAAAAAATCTTAGAATAATACACCTCAGTAAAGTGCACATATGCTGTGAAACCGGAAAAAAATCATTTGCGCTGTCAAATTGAAAAAAAAAAAAAAAGGAATTTGTTTTGATTTCAGGGAGTTTTGCATTTACGTCGTTCGCCCTATGGTAAAACTGACTTGTTATGCATGTTCCTCAAGTCGTTATATAACATGTATAATTTTTATTTTATGTGATGGCTTGTAAAAAATTCAAACCATTGTTAACAAATATATGTTCCTTAAAATCGCTCTATTCCCAGGCTTATAGCGCTTTTATCCTTTGGTCTATGGGGTAGTGTGAGGTGTCGTTTTTTGCGGCATGACATGTACTTTCTATCAGTACCTTGGTTGCGCATATGCGACCTTTTGATCACTTTTTATTACATTTTTCTGGATTTGATGCGACCAAAAACTGCACAATTTTGCACTTTGGAATTTTTTTGCGCTTACGCCATTTACTGTGCAAGATCAGGAATGTGATTAATTAATAGTTCGGGCGATTACGCACGCAGAGATACTAAATATGTTTATTTATTTGTTTATTTATTTATATTTATAAAATGGGAAAAGGGGGGTGATTTGGACTTTTAATAGGGGAGGGAATTTTTTATTAATAAAAAAACATTTTTACTTTTATTTTTACTTTAACTAGAAGTCCCCCTGGGGGACTTGTATATAAACAGCACTGTATATAAACAATCCAATCTAATTCCTAAAGAATAACTCTATGAAAAGGTAAAGCCTAAACGCAATAATAATAATTCTGTGCAGTATAAAATACAATGCCTAAATGAGGTTAACCTGTAATACAAATATATAATGTATGCAAGAAAAGCCTGTAACACGCAAAATAATATTGTCCTGGTTGCCCACTCGATCATGGAGCAGTCACCCCATGGAGCGAACTCCATGCAAAACCTCTCGGTGACTTCGTCAGAAGGAAAAGCAGCAAGTTAAGCCTAATTGTCCCACTGATTGTTCCTTGATCGTCTTGTGTAATGCTGCGTTTAATTCGCCTAATCGAATGATTAACAATTTCAAAGTAATGATGTGTTTTTTACAACGATCAGCATTTAGACGGAACGATATATCGTTTGGAAAAATCGTTAATGCGAATCGGTGAAAGACTGTTTACACGAAGTGATCTGTGAATTTTTAGTGAACAACCAATGATGATTTGAGAACATGTTGAAAGATCAAAATGAACGATTTCTCGCTTGTCGCTTGCTTGTTCGCTGTGTTTACACAAGCTTAAATTATCGCTCAAATGCGATCGTTATTGCGAAAATTTGAACGATAATTTTTTCTTGTAATCGCACCATTATCTCAAGGAATTAGCTCCTCCTTGATGTCCAAGCCCTTCTTCTAACAAGATTTAAAGCGTAACTGTCATGTTTTTTTTTTATTGCAGAAATCAGTAGTATAAGCGATTTTAAGAAACTCTGTAATAGGTTTCATCAGCCAAAAACCCCTCCTTCTGTACTCAAGAAGCAATCTCCCAGCCTCCCCCCCCCCCCTGACTTCTTATCTGTGCATTATCAGGCAAACACGTCTTCATTACAGAGAAGCCAGTGAAGACGGGTTCTGCTCTCTCCATTGTAAGCCTATGAAGGGGGGAGGGGCTGAGGGAGATGAGGGAGCAGGAAGAGGTGACATGAAGGTCAGCGGGTTGTAGACTCTCTGGGCACCTAAACCGCAGGATTCTGGGGTCAGAAAGGTCAGTGCTTATCTATGAACTTACAGAGAAGATTGCAGGGTGTTGTGCTTTGCAGAAATCCTCTGTGCTCAGTCACTCCTAACAGCCCATCCCCTCTCCATAGACACATAATGGAGACAGAAATCCTGCTTCATTTGATGTGAGGGGGGAGGCTGGGAGATTGCTTTTTCAGTACAGAAGGAAACTCTTTTAGTACATAAAACCTATTACAGAGTTTCTTAAAATCGCTTGTACTGTTGCTATTTAATGTTTTCAGAAAAATGACCCTGAAATGACAGTTACGCTTTAAGTCCTAATGTCACCTTGATAGAGTTCTATACAGGTCCCCCTTGTAGCCCCCTGCACAAGTAACAAGTATAAAACTACTAAAGAGACTGTTCCTATTTAGGACACCTTAACCCTTTGAGGACCAGGCCCAAAATGACCCAGTGGACCTCGCAAATTTTGATCTTAGTGCTTTCGTTTTTCCCTCCCCCCCTTCTAAGAGCTCTAGCACTTTCAGTTTTCCATCTACAAGGCCATGTAAGTGCTTGTTTGTTACAGGAATAGTTGTACTGTGTAATGGTGTCTTTCATTTTACCATAACATGTATGATGGAATTCCAAATATATTATTTATGAAGATATAAATAGGTGAAATCGTAAAAAAGAATGCAATATGGTAACGTTTGGGGGGTTCCTGTGTCTACGTAATACACTATATGGTAAAAGCGACATGATACTATTACTTTATAGGTCAGCCCGAAAACAACCATATGCAGGTTACACAGATTCTCTAATGTTATGTATATTTGTTTAATGAAATCCTTTTTTTTTGGCAATTAATTATTAATAAAATGGCCCTATTGTGACGCTTATAACGGTTTTAGTTTTTCACCTACGGGGCTGTATTGGGTGTCATTTTTTTTCGCCATGATCTCTAGTTTTTAATAATACCATATTTGTGAAGATCAGACGTTTTGATCACTTTTTATAAAAATTTTTTATATATAATGTAACATAAAATCGGTAATCCGTGCACTTTTTTCCCTCTTTTCGTCTACGCCGTTAACCGTTCGCAATGACGCTTGTTATATTTTAATAGATCGGACAATTACGCACGCTACGGTATATTATATGTTTATTTATTTATTTTTATATATTTTATTTATATAATGGGATAGGGGGGTGATTTCAACTTTTATTGGGGGAGGGGTTTTGGGTTAGTGTGTTAGTGTTTTTAACTTTTTTTTTTTTACACACTGGAAGTCCCTTTGGGGGACTTGTACATACATTGCTTGGATTTTTACACTGACCATTGCTATGCCATAGGCATAGCATTGATCAGTGTTATCGGCGATCTGCTCATTGAGCTCCGCTCCGGAGCACGCTTTATAGCCGGAGAAACACTCAGGACGTATAGTTACGCCCTAGGTCGTCTGGGGACAGACTTCCATGGTGTAACTATACGCCCTGGGTCGTCTAAGGGTTAAAGGACAACTCTGGGGCCTTGAAAGATAGAAAAAACAACAAACACAATTTTTATACTTACCATCCTCCCAAAGTATTTCTTTTGAATTTGCCACCATTTGTGCACCCACAGAGTTCCAGGCATCATCTTCTTTTCTTCTGGGCTCAGAGGCTGGAGACTGTCAGGTGACTGAAAGCTTGCTCTGCCAATCAGAGCTAAGCAAGCTGTGAGTCATCTGACAATGAAGTAGAGGGGGGCTGGTTAAACCAAAGGACATTAGTTAGGCCAGCCTCCCTCTACGGATGACGACATATGACAGTGGCTGAAGAATCTGTAGTAGACAGGAATCAGTAAAGTATAAATTTACTACACCTTCGGGGAAGAGGGGGGGTCGAGGGGATATGTGTGTGTGTGTGTGTGTGTGTGTGTGTGTGTGTGTGTGATTAAAGCACATTACAAACTTATATAACTTTGTCATGTGTTTCAAAAATGTTTTAAAGTTGTCCTTTAACCAAAACTACAACCTTTATTAAAGTATCACTGGCAATCACTCTCAATGAACCGTTTGGCCCCAAATTTGGCAAGCAGATACATTGGGTGCCCGGGAAGGTTAGAGCAATGTCCTGTCCTTGCCAGATGTACAGGAGAGGAGGAGTATGGGGAAGACTGCCCTACAGAACTGAATGTTAGAATCTCCACACTGCACACACAGGTGACATTATTAGAGCTGCTGCGTGTCTCCCCAGCAATGCACAGGTGAGGGAATTAGCCTCAGCCAGAGCTATAGAGACATGAATGTGCAGATCAAAAGAATCACAAATATGACAGCCAGGCATGGTGTCATCAGATTTTACCTCACAAATATGTCAGCTTCTGACCACATACCCCTCCACACACACACACACACACATTATTGGATCAGGTAAAAATCTTTATGTCTATGCACCTGGCAATGAAACTGCCAATGCTGTATATAAACAGGCTCTGTATAAAGTCTTGCCACATGACATCTCAGGCAGGCCTGTATTTAGAGTTCATGCTGCCCTAGACTTGAATGCTAAGGCACCCCCCCCCCCTCGACACTGGCAGGTTACATGCATGATATATACCTTGGCACGGCTGGCAGGCCGGTACCCCAGCACCCAGTACTTCATCGCTCAGTAGTACTGGGTGCTGGGTACTGGGGTGCCGTCTTAGTTCGGGGACCGCTTCTGTCCAGTGTCGGACTGGGGTAACTGGGGCCCAACAGAGGAAATGATCCTTGGGGTCCACCAATATAGAACCAGTGAGACACAACATACTGACATGCTCCTTTCCTGGATTCATCTGTATCTGTGACAAATCCCTTGTGAATAACATTTTCAGTCTAACTAAAACACTTAGAACTTGCTACATTTATACAGCTCTCGGGGTATGCTGGGAGTTGTAGTTTCTGAGAAGGCAACCTTTTAATAAATCACTGTGTGCAGAGTCTCCTGGTGGCTGCAATCTGTGGGTGACAACGATTAGCCCTGAAGGTCCAGTAATACATCTGTCTACACTGTACTACAACTCCCAGCATATCCTGAGGGCTGCAGACTGTCAGTACATGTTGGGAGTTGTAGTGCCTGCAGCTGTTGTAGTTGGGTTCTAGTTTAAAAGTTTGCGATAGTGTACTGTAGTGACCGCGGGGCTGTGTCAGTACACTACCGCAAACCATACACTGACCCATTTAGACACCAATGGCACGCAGGCTCTGCACACTATAGATGTGATAACAGTGTAGTTACTAATGACTCACAGGTGACGTCTTCTCTGATTGCTTTCTTCTTCATCTGGCGCAGCGATCATGAAGACTTCTCCGACCACAACTCATCTGCAGAGGGGCAACTGGGGGTGACTGGGGAAGGGAGGCAGCTGGGGGAGGCAAAGAAGCTGGGGGGCAGAAGGAGCAGCTGAGATGACAGGGGGAACAGCTGGGGGGCAAGGGGAGAAGCTGGGGTGACAGGGGGAGGGGGAGATTTTGGGGGCAGGGGGAGCAGCTGGGACGACAGGGGGAGAAGCTGGGGGACAGGGGAGCAGCTGGGACGACAGGGGGAGAAGCTGGGGGACAGGGGAGAAGCTGGGGCGACAGGGGAAGCAGCTGGGGCGACAGGGGGAGAGGGAGAAGCTGTTCAGCAGGGGGAGCAGCTGGGACGACAGGGGGAGAAGCTGGGGGACAGGGAGAGAAGCTGGGGGACAGGGGGAGCAGCTGGGACGACAGGGGGAGCAGCTGGGGCGACAGGGGAAAAAGCTGGGGAACAGAGGGAGCATCTGGGGAACAGGAGTAGCAGTTGGGGTGACAGGGGGAGCAGCTGGGGGACAGAGGGAGTAGTTGGGGTGACAGGGGAAGAAGCTAGGGGACAGGGAGAGCAGCTGGGGTGACAGGGGGATCAGCTGTGGTGACAAGCGAGAGGAAGCAGCCAGGGGTGGCAGGGGCCAGGGGAGCAGCTGGGGGTGGCAGGGGGAGCAGTTGGGGAGCAGCTGGGGGTGGCAGGGGGAGCAGTTGGGGAGCAGCTCGGGGTGGCAGGAAGAGAAGCTGGGGGTGGAAGGGGGAGAAGCTGGGGGTGGCAGGGGGAGAAGATGGTAGGGCAGTGGGAGCAGCTGGAGAAGATGGGATGGCAGGGGGAGACGATGGGGTGGCAGCTGAGGTGACAGGCAGAGACAGGGCAGATGGAGAAGCAGGGGGAGAAGCTGGGGGGGGGGCAGGGGAAGCGGGCAGGGGGAGTAGGGGGAACAGCCAGGGGGCAGAGGCAGTCCCCCTCCCCCCAATGTAGAGCCAGGGTGAGCTTCCGGCAAAGAGAGCCTGTGTCACAAGTGGGGAAGCTCACAGTGCAGCCCCGCGGTGTCCAAGCTTCCTCCCTGCTAGGCGGCGCACATGATGTGACATCATTGCGCTGCCGCCAAGCAGGGAAGATGTTCGGGCAATGCGGGGCTGCACTGTGAGCTTCCGGCCTATGTGACACAGGCTCTCTCTGCCGGAAGGTCACCCTGGATGAACACCCCCCCAGACGGGGCGCAGGCGGGGCAGAGGATTAGTAAGTCACCAATAGTGCAAGTTCTCCCACTTAAAAAGATGAGAGAGGCCTGTAATTGACACCATATGTAGACCTCAACTATGGGAGACAAAATGAGAAAACAAATCCAGAAAATCCCATTGTCTGATTTTGTAAGAATTTATTTACAAATTATGGTGGAAAATAAGTATTTGGTCAGTAACAAAATTTCATCTCAATACTTTGTTATATATCCTTTGTTGGCAATGACAGAAGTCAAACATTTTTTGTAAGTTTTCACAAGGTTGGCACACACTGTTGTTGGTATGTTGGCCCATTCCTCCATGCAGATCTCCTCTAGAGCAGTGATGTTTTGGGGCTGTCGCTTGGCAACACAGACTTTCAACTCCCCCCAAAGGTTTTTTATAGGGTTGAGATCTGGAGACTGGCTAGGCCACTCCAGGACCTTGAAATGCTTCTTACGAAGCCACTCCTTGGTTGCCCTGGCGGTGTGCTTTGGATCATTGTCATGTTGAAAGACCCAGCCACGTTTCATCTTCAATGCCCTTGCTGATGGAAGGAGGTTTGCACTCAAAATCTCACGATACATGGCCCCATTCATTCTTTCATGTACCCGGATCAGTCGTCCTGGCCCCTTTGCAGAGAAACAGCCCCAAAGCATGATGTTTCCACCCCCATGCTTTACAGTAGGTATGGTGTTTGATGGTTGCAACTCAGTATTCTTTTTCCTCCAAATACGACAAGTTGTGTTTCTACCAAACAGTTCCACTTTGGTTTCATCAGACCATAGGACATTCTCCCAATACTCTTCTGGATCATCCAAATGCTCTCTAGAAAACTTCAGACGGGCCCGGACATGTACTGGCTTAAGCAGTGGGACACGTCTGGCACTGCAGGATCTGAGTCCCTGGTGGCGTAGTGTGTTACTGATGGTAGGCTTTGTTACATTGGTCCCAGCTCTCTGCAGTTCATTCACTAGGTCCCCCGCATGGTTCTGGGATTTTTGCTCACCGTCCTTGTAATCATTTTTACCCCACGGGGTGAGATTTTGCGTGGAGCCCCAGATCGAGGGGGGTTATCAGTGGTCTTGTATGTCTTCCATTTTCTAATTATTGCTCCCACAGTTGATTTCTTCACTCCAAGCTGGTTGCCTATTGCAGATTCAGTCTTCCCAGCCTGGTGCAAGGCTACAATTTTGTTTCTGGTGTCCTTTGACAGCTCTTTGGTCTTCACCATAGTGGAGTTTGGAGTCTGACTGTTTTAGGGTGTGCACAGGTGTCTTTTTATACTGATAACTGATAAGTTAAACAGATGCCATTACTACAGGTAATGAGTGGAGGAAAGAGGAGACTCTTAAAGAAGAAGTTACAGGTCTGTGAGAGCCAGAAATCTTGATTGTTTGTAGGTGACCAAATACTTATTTTCCACCATAATTTGCAAATAAATTCTTACAAAATCAGACAATGTGATTTTCGGGATTTGTTTTCTCATTTTGTCTCTCATAGTTGAGGTCTACCTATGATGTAAATTACAGACGCCCCTTATCTTTTTAAGTGGAAGAACTTGCACTATTGGTGACTGACTAAATACTTTTTTTCCCCACTGTATGTATGTATATGTATATATATATATATATATATATATATAAAATTATTTTTATTATTATCAATATAATTGAAGATTGTACACTGAATACAATGATGCAAAGATAGCCTAGACATTTAGAAAGAAATTAAACTTTGTAACCACAAGGTGGCAATGTTTACACACAAATAATGACTATGACACATGGATTTAAAAAGAATATGAAATGGTAAACGTATAAAAAGGTAAAAGTCATTGTGTACACAGCTTTATTTATACGACACTTTGCTCAATCACATCTCTCTCTTTCTCTCTCTCTCTTCTCTCTCTCTCTCTCTCTCTCTCTATATATATATGTATATATATATATATATATATATATATATATATATATATACGAACATGGAGAGAAAGGAGCACCTTACAACTAGGCTGAAACTAATTCCTCTTGGCTGCATTTAAAATCCAACACCAGGATATTAGTATAAAATTTGATCAAACCATATTGCCTCATGTACCACTTACAGGTCCCCTGGCCCACATAAGTCCCTACACTAAATCAACACTGTGTCGGTCAGCGACCGCCAACCCCACAAGGCAAGCGACAACAGGCGAGGGAGGGCTCGGAGTAGCCCTGCAACCCCAATATCACAGGCACTGCTCCCCCACACACACACCCTGCAGGCACCACCGGCGGAGAAGGCTGCCACCAAGCAACACGAATGTGAACAAGGTGTTACTACTCTCTCCATGTTCGTATATACAGTGGTGCCTTGGATTATGAGCATAATCTGTTCCGGGACCGCTCTTGTAATCCAATCCACTCTTAAACCAAAGCAAACTTTCCCATAAGAAATCATAGAAATGCAGACAATTGGTTCCACACCCCAAAAATAATGATTTATTATTCTGAATAACATGTAAAACAGATGAAACAAACATTAAGAAACAGCAGAATATGTGATATTATAAGTTACTGTACAGTAATGGAAAGGATGGGAAACACAAGGGTTGACAGAGACTGCAGGTAGCATAAAGGAAAGAGCAGGACATATGTGAGCACATACATGCAGCACTCTCTGTCCGGGGAGTGAGGGGTTACAGCTATGGAGAGATTACCTCCACAGTCCTGTCTCCTGATGCAAGCCCCAGCCTGAAGTGGATCTCCTATGATTTGGAAGGTGAGGGACACTTCCTGGGTCATAGTACAGTACTGTAGACTCCGCTATGCAGACCATGCTCCTCCTCCACTCGCACTCCCACCCAGTACAGGGAGCTCTTAAACCAAAGCAATGCTCCTAAACCAAGTCACAATTTTGAAAAACTGTGAGCTCTTAAACCAAAACGCTCTTAAACCAAGTTACTGAAATATATATATATATTTCTCTGAAATTAGAAGTTGACCATTCAGACACAAGAACTTTCTTTGGCCATGTTATGGGCAGTAAGCAATAGAGCTTAGTAATATGTAACTTCTGTAACTTGAGGTTCAGATTTGTCAGAATCACACCTTAAACAAACCGCGCTTAAAAAGCATGTTTTCATTCCAATGTTGGTGATGGAAATGAAAAACAGCAACATTGGAACAAAAATATGCTGTCATAAGTAAAAATTTGGTTTAGCAACAAAGTTTGTAACAAAGTTTGTAAAGTTCAGTTTGCTCATCTCTACTCATGGGTCCTTGTGTAGAAGGTAATGATGGCCCATCTAGTGATCTGCTCTTGGTTATAATGGCCCAAGTTGTTTTTTTTATTGGTACACTTTATGTTACCATATAATGGCCCAGATTTATCAATCTGAGAAAAAAATTGGACACATTCTTGACAGATAACAACCAATTGCTCGGAAAAAAAAAAAAAAAAAAAAAAACATTTGCAAATGCTGTCACCATAATTATACTGGTAAATTCAGATAGGTTACTATTAGAGATGAGCGAACCTCGAGCATGCTCGAGTCCATCCAAACCCGATAGTTCGGCATTTAATTAGCGGTGGCTGCTGAAGTTGGATAAAACCCTAAGGCTATGTGGAAAACATAGATATAGTCATTGGCTGTATCCATGTTTTCCAGACAACCTTAAAGTTTTATCCAACTTCAGCAGCCCCCGCTAATCAAATGCCGAATGCTCGGGTTGGGATGAACTTGAGCATGCTCGAGGTTCGCTCATCTCTAGTAACTATGCCTTCATCTTCATGGTTTTGGAAAAGTCCAAGGAACTTGGCCTAGGGACCTCCATGGAAACAGTCATATCCAAAAGAAAGGGATATTTTAGCACTTTTATCCTAAGGCTGGGTTCACACTACATATATTTCAGTCAGTATTGTGGTCCTCATATTGCAACCAAAACCAGGAGTGGATTGAAAACACAGAAAGGCTCTGTTCACACAATGGTGAAATTGAGTGGATGGCCGCCATTTAATGGCAAATATTTGCTGTTATTTTAAAACAACGGCTGTTATATTGAAATAATGGCAGTTATTTACTGTCATATGGCGGCCATCCACTCAATTTCAACATTGTGTGGACAGGTCCTTTCTGTGTTTTTAATCCACTACTGGTTTTGGTTGCAATATGAGGACCACAATACTGACTGAAATATACTAAGTGTGAACCCAGCCTTAAAGGGGTTGTCCAGCGAAATTTTTTTTTCTTTCAAATCAACTGGTATCAGAAAGTTAAATCGATTTGTAATTTACTTCTATTTAAAAATCTCAAGTCTTCCCATACTTATACACTGTTGTATGTCCTGCAGGAAATGTTGTTTGTTTACATTCAGAAACACTGCTCTCTACTGACATCTCTGGCGGAGTCAGGAACTGTCCTGAGCAGGAGAGGTTTTCTATGGGGACTTGCTGCTGCTCTAGACAGTTCCTGACTCCGCCAGAGATGTCAGTAGAGAGCAGTGTTTCTGAATGTAAACAAACACCACTTCCTGCAGGATATATAGTAGCTTTTAAGTATAGGAAGACTTGAGATTTTTAAATAGAAGTAAATTACAAATCTAGTTAACTTTCTGAAACCAGTTGATTTGAAAGAAAAAATTTTTTCACTGGACAACCTCTTTAAACTGCCGAACTGTCATAGGTTGCTGCTTTTCTGACTTCACCGTATAGTTAGGCTATGTTCACACAGTGTACTCTTTTTTTACGGACGTTGCCAATTATAGCATTGGCCGTTCTTGTCAAAAAAAGAATACACTCTGTAGAATCCTATGGGCAACAACAGCGGTTGTTCACAGTCTGTTAACATAGTTCTCACGGCTATACCTTGTATTGAGGTCAATGGTTAATTGAACTGCAGGTACACCCAAAGGTGCCAAATGACCATTCAGTAATGTTCCTATCGGTACTGCGCTGTAATACAGCTCCCATTGTTAAACAACGGCCGCTGTATTACCGTGTGTGAACATAGCCTAAAACTGTTGCCACCTTTATTCTGTTGGTCAGTATGAGAACAGTCATACCACATGTGTATACAAAATCTGTAATATGTAATTTTGTTTTATTACTTTATAAAAAGTAAAACAAACAATTAAATAATATTAAATAATAATTACTATAGGTCATGTGCATTTCTTAATATCTGTTTATGTATTTTGCATATTTGTATGTAATATGTATGTACATGTTATGTGCACTCACTTGTAACTCCGCCGCCCACACCTAAACCTGCTGAGGACTTGGAGAAGCCTTCTTTGACTCTTTTTACCAGGGAATAAAAACATTTTCTATGATATAGAAGCACAGACAAATATACTTAAGGTACAATGTGTCTTCTTGACCTAACAGCATCTAACAATGTCAGCAGTTGCGAACACGCATTACATGTGGCAGATTCCCTTTAAAGAAGTCTTGTGAAACTAACACATGATGCGCAGTGGGGTGCGGTAAAATAATAAAGAAAATATACACACCAGTCCCCATTTTCTGCTTTCTCCCACAGTTGCTATAAGTAATTTTCAGTCATTTTCGACCGGGTTCCGCGTATGTCATGGCCCCAGCTCCTTTAGCTGCAATGTCACATACATGGGGGTGTCCATCCCCAGTCAGTGAATGGCTGAGTGGGCGATCCATCAGCCAAGTATGTGACATTGCAGCTAAAGAAGCGTCAGGAAGCCGGTGGCTATTGGATATCATTAAGGAAGAGCTAACCTATTGACAGGAGTGGAGCTGTTTCTGGGAGAAGGTTGTGTTCACACAATGCGTATATCTGTTGTGTTTGTAACATGTATTTTGATTGGTGAAATTATTGAGAGACTTGGGAATTCACCAACCAAATCAAATAAAAAAAATCCAGGTAGGGATCCCCTCCTTGTCTATTCATTTCAAGAGTTTTATTAATAATACTCTTTGGCAGTCCTTTTAATATACTGTACAATTAAATCAGATTGTCAGCAGTCTCCTTCAATTTAACAAATCCGCCATATATAATTGTATACTAGTGGATTCTAAACTGAGTGACAGGAAATTCTGGAAATTGTAGTGTATAGAAATGACTTCAAAGCATTATGGGGAAGCTTGATATCATGTGTTTTCAGTTATCATCATCATCATCATCATCATCATAATAAGCTTTACAGCAATGGGACAGCTTTATCACCCTGCCAGAGACAGGATGATTTGCCCATAGCAACCAATCACGGCTCACCTTTCATATCCTAAAAAGCTTTTATAAAATTAAAGCTGACCTTTGATTGGTTGCTATGGGCAAGTTATACTTCCTAAGTTGCGCATGGCAACCAAACACAGTTCAGCTTTTTTTTTTACCAGAGTAATTTGAGAAACGAAAGCTGAGTTGTGATTGGTTGCTATGGGCCACATCAAACCATATTATTTACTGTTCTTAGTGTGGCCTAACTATAAGCTATTTGCTTGGTCACAAGCAGGGGCGGGCTGGGCCGGGGGGCAGGGGGGCACATGCCCCCCGGGCCGGTCTTCCCCCAGTTGTCAGGGCCGCCTGGCTGCTGACAGCTGGCTGGATTCCTCAGTGCCTCCCCTGCTTACAGCCCCGCCCCTCTTCAGTCATATTTACCTGTGGCTGTGCTGTGGATCCGGTCTGTGCTGGAAGCGGCCGCTGAAGCCCCGCCCCCATGACGGTAAGCCCCGCCCCCTTTATGGCCATTATGCTTTCTATAAGCCTATGAGGCTTATGGTAAAAAGCAAACTGCTGTACGCAGTATCTTCCTCCGGCCACCAGAGGCCGCTCTCTCCTCCCAGCTGGTTCTCCTGTGTCTGGGCTAGAAGAGCCTGAAGACAGAGAAGATGGTGTCTGCAGGAAGCCAGGTACCTACACAGCAGGCCATAGGGCAGGGGGAGGGGAACCAAGGCCCTCCAGCTCTTGCAGAACTACTACTACCATCATACCTGGGCAGCCATAGGCTGTCCATGCATGATGGGAGTTGTAGTTTTGCAACAGCTGAAGAGCCAAGGTTCCCTATTCCTGACATAGAGGGTACATATACACAGGAGACCTACACAGGAGGATACATATATACAGGAGACCTACACAGGAGGATACATATATACAGGAGGAGACATACAGAGGAGTATATAGAGGATACATATATACAGGAGGAGACATACAGAGGAGTATATAGAGGATACATATATACAGGAGGAGACATATATACAGGGGTACATGGAGGATACATATATACAAGAGGAGACATACAGAGGAATTAGGGCTGGGTGAGTAATCAAATTAATTCGCCCAGAAGGTTAGAATCGATTAGATTTTTGTAAAAATCTTAAATTAAATTTTCACAAAAAATCATTGCAGGCGGAGCAGCATGGATTGTCGGGTTGGCGGCCGGGCAAGAGGTGCAGGTCAAGCGGGCGGCGCGAAGGTGAGGTGCATGGCGGGCTTATGGCGGTGCGTGGAGTGTTGGGCTGGAGGTGAGGTGCAGGGCGGTCGGGCAGTCCGCCTAATAGAGCTGCGACTGACCTTCCTGAGCTATAAATATCACGTCCTGCTCCCCTCCTGGCCACACATGCAGGTCCCCGGTCTCTGGAGCAGGCCGCAGGGACTGTAGTGGTGATATCACCACTACAGTCCCTGCGGCCTCCTTCAAAGACTGGGGACCTGCATGTGTGGCGGGGAGGGGAACTTGTGTGCCAGGGTGAGAGGAAGAGGAGGAGGGCTTTGTGCACTCCTGCCCCAATCACCTCCAGCTGCCCCAGTCCCCTAGAGTCACCCCCAGTCTGCCTCAGTGCCCCTCAATCACCCCCAGTCTGCCCCAGTCCCCCTCAGTCACCCCCAGTCTTTCCCATTTCCCCTCCGTCATCCCCAGTCTGCCCCAGTCCCCCTTCAGTCAACTCCAACTGTCCCCAGTTCCCCTTCAGTCAACCCCAGTTTGCCCCATACACCCCCAGCTCTCCCAGTCACCCTCAGCTCCCCCAGTTTGCCCCATACACCCCCAGCTCTCCCAGTCACCCTCAGCTCCCCCAGTTTGCCCCATACACCCCCAGCTCTCCCAGTCACCCCCAGCTCCCCCAGTTTGCCCCATACACCCCCAGCTCTCCCAGTCACCCCCAGCTCCCCCAGTTTGCCCCGTACACCCCCAGCTCTCCCAGTCACCCCCAGCTGCCCCAGTTTCCCCCAGTGACCCCTCAGCTATACCTGTATTACTACTACACCCCTCATCTTTACCTGTACTACTACAGCCCACATCTGTACCTGTACTACTAATCCCCCTCATCTGTACTACTAATACACCCCTCATTTATACCTGTACTACCATACCCCTCATCTTTACCTGTACTACTACTACTAATGCCCCTCATCTGTATTACTAATACCCCCCTTATCTATACCTGTACTACCTCACCCCTCATCTTTACCTGTACTACTACACCCCTTATTCACTATACCTCCACTACTACACCCTACCTAGATGGAGGCACCAGTGGTATGGTGGTATAAGTAACTATGTGGTGAAGGAGTGGTGATAATATTTGTTACTTATATAATGGTAATAGATGATGTGGCTATGGGGTCATACAGCGCAGTTATGGGCGTGGCTATGTCCCTCTTTCCCCCCAGCAAAAGTTGGGGGGTATGCATATATACAGGAGTACATAGAGAAGACATATATACAGAAGTATATAGATGATACATACAGTATATACAGTAGTACATAGAGGAGACATATATACAGAAGTATATAGATGATACATATATACAGGAGTACATAGAGGATACATCATATATCCTCTATGTACTCCTATATATATGCATCCTCTATGTACTGCTGTATATATGTCTCCTCTGTACTGCTGTATATATGTCTCCTCTATGTACTGCTGTATATATGTCTCCTCTATGTACTCCTGTATATATGCATCCTCTATGTACTGCTGTGTAGGTCTCCTCCTGTGTGTATATATATATATAGTTACACTGATCCAAATTTTCCTGCATTGCATATTCCCTCGTGAATATATATATATATATATATATATATATATATATATATATATATGTATATACGCACACACAGGAGGAGACCTACACAGCAGTACATAGAGGATACATATATACAGCAGTACATAGAGGATACATATATACAGGAGTAGACATACACAGCAGTACATAGAGGATACATATATACAGGAGTAGACATAAACAGCAGTACATAGAGGGGACATATATACAGGAGGAGACATATGCAGGAGTACATAGAGGATACATATATACAGGAGTACATAGAGGATACATATAAGTATGTGTGTTTGTTGTTTTGTTTATTATTATTTTTACTAATGGGGGGTGCACACACGAGGGGGGTGTTCTAAAAAGAGGAATGCCTATACCCACAGGACCACAGCAGTGATATAAACTATTGTAAAAAAAAATACAGAAACCCCAGCTTTCCCAGCATCTTGTATTTGCAGTCAGTATAATGGAGGTCACCCAGCTTTTCCACCATCTTATACTCAGTATGATGGAGGTCACCCAGCTTTCCCAGCATCTTATAGTCAGTAGGATGGAGGTCACCCAGCTTTCTCACCATCTTATACTCAGTATGATGGAGATCACCCAGCTTTTCCACCATCTTATACTCAGTATGATGGAGGTCACCCAGCTTTCCCAGCATCTTATAGTCAGTAGGATGGAGGTCACCCAGCTTTCTCACCATCCTATACTCAGTATGATGGAGGTCACCCAGCTTTCCCAGCATCTTATAGTCAGTAGGATGGAGGTCACCCAGCTTTCCAGCATCTTATACTCAGTATGATGGAGATCACCCAGCTTTCACAGCATCTTATACTCAGTTTGATGAAGGTCAACCAGCTTTCCAGCATCATATACTCAGTACGATAGAGGTCACCCAGCATTCCTTGCATCTGTCTATGGGTACGTTCTGTGTCATCGCTGAGCCGCCCCATAGACTTATACAGGAAAGTGACTTCTGATCCCTTCACAGGGCACAGTAGGATATTTGGTCACAAATGACGAAGATGTTATAGGTAAGGGCCAGAGTGGTCCTTAAAGGATGGGCCGCCAGCCTGCTACTTATGGGCCAGTGCTGTGTGCTTGCCCCCCGGGCTAAAATTTGCCAGCCAGCCCCTGGTCACAAGTGTGTTTAGTGACCTCTGCAGTAAAGTGCATTGCCACGTCATTAATGGGTAATGCTTCAGATGTGTTTGCCTGCAGTAACCATGGCAACCCTGCACTGTGATGACAAGCGCTTATGTCATAAAGCAGGTTCCATAAAGCAATGCACTGCAACCTGATCAGTGCCATCTTGGATGCGCCAGAGGATCTTGAGCTTGACTACTTTACTGCCTCCTACCCTTGATGTAATTTGGAGGTTCTAGCAGGGGAAAAGGGGTGGTCTGCTTTAGACTACCCCTTCATTGAGTCTCCACCTTCCTGAGAGTTGGACCTGGATCTGTGAGGGAGAAGAGATACATCCACCTAGCCATCAATAAGGTGACAGATATTGCAGCAAGTTTTCTCTCACATCCAGTTTAGTATATTTATAGTATGGTATTACCCTCTAAGCCAGGGGAGGGGCAATTCTCCAGCCATGGCCTCCCCAAGGTTTCCCCCACAAGGGGCTTTTCCTTGCCTGAGTGCTGGAGGGTGACTCTTTGTGAGTCGGGGGTCTGCCATTTTCAGTGTCATGTAATTTTAAATAAAATTGGGCCACTTTGACTCCTAATTACAATGTGTTGTGTCTTTATTTTGCGTTCTTTGGCTTAACATATTAAGCTTGGGAGTTTGGGATCCATCACATATTGCAGAGCCATAAAGCACCGACCTATCACCTGCATAATGTGCGCAAGTAGGATGGAGCAGTGGATAGTAGAACTCCTGCATGTATGTGAATATCCCTGGATAAACCCTTAGAGGACCGGGCCAATTTAAATTTTTGCGTTTTCGTTTTTTCCTCCTTGTGCTTAAAAGGCCATAGCAGTTGCATTTTTTCACCTAGAAACCCACATGAGCCCTTATTTTTGCGCCACTAATTTTACTTTGCAATGACAAGCTGAATTTTTTCATAAAGTACACTGCAAAAGCAGAAAAAAATTAAATGATTGGGGAAATTGAAAAAAAAAAAACGCATTTTATTTATTTGGAGGATTCTTGTTTTTTCGCTGTTCGCCCTGGGGTAAAACTGACTTGTTACATATGTTACAAGTTGTTACGATTACAATGATATGTAACATGTATAACTTTTATTTTATTTGATGGCTTTTAAAAAATTCAAACCATTGTTAACAAATATATGTTCCTAAAAATCGCTTTATTCCCATGCTTATAGCGCTTTTATCCTTTGGTCTATGGGGCTGTGTGAGGTGTCATTTTTTGCGCCATGATGTTTACTTTCTATCGGTACCTTAATTGTGCATATGCAACTTTTTGATCGCTTTTTATTACAATTTTTTTGATGCGATTAATATTTTGGGCGATTACACACGCTGCGATACCAAACATGTTTATTTATTTATAAATTTTTATTTATAACATGGGAAAAGGGGGGTGATTCAAACTTTTATTAGAGGAGAGGGCTTTTTATTACAAAAACACCTTCTTTTTTTTTTTGTTACACATATACAAGAAGCCCCCCTGGGGGACTTCTAGTATAGCCATATTGATCTCTCATAGAGATCTATGCTGTATAGTAATACTGCATAGATCAATAAGATAGCCACTGGATTGCTTTTGGCTGCTGCAGCCAAAAGCAATCGAGTGCCGAGCTGGGGTCAGCCCCATTACGGCGCAGACCCCGCCAGGTACCAGACACAGGGATCACTCCTCTGCGACAAAGCCGCGCGGGGGGGGGGCAATCCCCCCACGAGACACCAGGGATGAGGCTGCATATAGTAATCAGATGGAGCTCTTAACTTTGACAGCTGCATCTGATTACTTAGTTAGGGGGCACGGCGATCAGACCGTGCCCGCTAATAGCCGTGGTCCCGGGCTACATGTGGCACTCAGGACTGTGGCGGATCAGAGCGGGGCCGTGGGTGTCCCAGGAAGTACAGGTACCCCCAGGGTCGTCTAGGGTTAAAGGGGCACTCAAATCTTGAAGAAAAAATATGCAACGCAAGGTTTATACTTACATCTGCAAGGTTTGTCAAAGGTTTTTTCAAGTGACAGGGTCACACCAATCATAACATATCATAATAACATGGACACCACAATAAATATACATCATATATATGTTGCAGGGAAATTATAAAATCAGGGATTTCATCAAATACCTACATACATATGCAGTAGCGGTCTTTGGCACCAAGCACCCCAAGCAATCACTTGGGGCCCCCAACATCCAGGGGGGCCCCCACGCCCCGATTTTCTCTTGTGCTCAAGACCGCTAGACAGGGCCGCTGCCCCGCTCGCTGCTATGATCTGAACTGTAACTATGAGCACTCGTAATGAGCGCTCACAGTTACATGTAGCAGCACTGACAGGGCCGGAGCCATTGGCTCCCTTCCTGTCAGTCACTCTTGTGGCCGCAGGAAGTGTTTTCCCTGAGGTACTATTTGGGAGGGGGAGCACACAGGGGCCTGTGTAACTGGAGGAGTGCACAGCGGGGGTCTATATGAATGGGGGGAGCACACAGTGGGGCTATATAATGGGAAAGACACAGGGGGGGCTTTATATAACTGGGGGAACACAGAGGGGGGCTATAGACTACTGGGCCTTCACAGAGGGGTCTATATACTACTTGGGTCAGCACACAGGGGTCTATATACTACTTGGGTCAGCAGAATGGGGTCTATATACAACTGGGGGAGCACACAGGAGGTCTATATCCAAGTGAGGGAGCACACAGGGGGGCTATATACTACTGGGGGAGCACACAGGGGGTCTATATACTACTGGGGGAACACAAAGGGGTCTATATACTACTGGTGGGGCACACAGGGGGGTCTATATACTACTGGGGAACACACAGGAGTCTATATACTACTGGTGGGGCACACAAGGGGCCTATATACTGCTGAGGCAGCACACAGGGGGTCTATATATAACTGTGGGGGCACACAGGGGTCTATATACTACTGGGGCAGCACACAGGGGGTCTATATACTACTGGAAGAGCACACAGAGGTCTATATACTACTGGTGGGGCACACAGGGGTCTTTATAATACTGGGGGCAGCACACAGGGGGTCTATATCCAAGTGGGGAGCACACAGGAGGTCTATATCCAAGTGGGGGAGCACACAGGGGGGCTATATACCACTGAGGGAGCACACAGGGGGGCTATATACTAGTGGGGGAGCACACAGGGGGTATATGCAACTGGGGGCAGCACACGGGGTATATACAACTGGGGACAACACACATGGGGTTTATATACAACTGGGACAGCACACAGGGGGTCTATATACTTTTGGGGGCGCACACGGGGGGCTATATATAACTAGGGGAACACACAGGCGTCTATATACTACTGGCGGCTGCGCACAAGGGGAATATACTACTTGGGGCAGCACACAGCGGTCTATTGTTGTGGAGTGCGTGTCGAGGGGGGGGGGCCCAGACATAACTTCGCTTGGGGCCCCAGAAATGTCAAGACCGCCCCTGTACATATGATGTATGTATTGTGGCTGTGTGTGTGTACTATGTATGCAGATAGGTAATGTGCATTTCTTTATATCTGTGTATGATGTGTGTATAGATTGTGCATATTTGTATGTAATATGTATGTACATGCTATGTTGACTAATTTGTAACTCCCCCTCCCATACCTAAACCCCATGACCCCAAGTATCATTTCAGCAGGAAGAAGGCTCTTTGACTCTTTGCACCACAGAATAAATGCATTTTCTATACTATGGAAGCACAAATAAATATATTTAAGTACTATGCGTCTTCTTGACCTAACAGCAACTAATAGTGTCAGCAGTTTGGAGCATGGATTACAGCAGACAGATCCCCTAAAGGAGAAGTCTTGTGAAACTAACAAATGACAGACAGGCGGGGGGGGGGGGGGGGTTACTTGAAGATAATAAATATCCTCCTCTTGGCTCTTCTGATCCTCTTTTCTGCCTTCCATCACGCAACTCAATCAGCACAGCTGAATCACACCTTCTACTCTCAGTGCAGTTCTGGACTCTAACGTATTAAGTAACTTATCAAGTGTAAAGTATTGTTTCAAGGCAAAGCTGTATTATCTGCTGCATACCTCAACTATCTTCAAAGTAAACTAGATTATATTTATGCTAAAGAATATCTGTGATTCTTCATTAAACACCAATACAGCAAACACACCTTCCTTGGGTCATCTCCCCTTTCTGTGGGTGGCAGTGCCAATAGTCCGGGTGGGTCACTATTCCACTCCAAAGGTATGCTATGGCTGTGTGCAAGTGTGAACTTATACTTTTTTGTGCCACAGCCATAATCATTACCAATAAATACAATTTTAGGGTCCATTAACATTACAGGATCTGCCACATGTTACAGATTTACCATCATTTAGTCACATCGATCTGCAGCAGAAAAACTGCAGCTTTAACTCTGTAACATCAAATCTGCAGCAGCAGCCCAACAAAAGGATAGGGAAACGCCACTCACCGGATCTTCATGCTTTATTAATTCTTACACACTGGCAACTTCTTGGCAGGTAAGCAGGGACGCCAGCACCCATAAGAAAAGAATACAGCCTTTTCACACTGTCATGTGTGGTTCTTTAGACCCCGCCTACTCACACCTGACCCAGCTTAAATAACTCACCAGGGACATGCGTGCAGGGAGCGTGACAAATAAAAAAAAAACATGTTTGAAACATTATTTATGCAATGCTATAGTAATAAATATACAATATTACAAACACATATTAGGTTCAATGTGTTCATTGAAGCCATTACTTCCTTAAAGGGACTGTACCACCAGGCCCAGGCTGAAGCACTGGAGGTGGTCCGACCCACCCTTAGTGGGAGGAAACCCCAGCCCCTCTATAATAGAGTTCCATTGATTCTAATGAAGTCACGTCATGGAGGGGCTGGGGTTTTTTCCCACTAAGGGTGGGTCGGGCCGCCTCCAGTGCTTCAGCCTGGGCCTGGTGGTACAGTCACTTTAAGCATTTGTGGCTATAATCCAATGGGCTTCTCATTAGAGCAACATTTTGTTATTGTCAGCATATTTTTTTACACTGAATAGACCCAAAAAGGAAAGAACACTGGTATCTCCATTATCCTTATCAGCGACATGACTTATTAATCTAGGAACTCCTTTACCTGTTTTAAGAGACCTAATGTGCTCACAGAATCTTCTGTTCATGGGTCTAATAGTCTTCCCTATATAGTATGCATAACATTTGCACAAGATTGTGTATACAATATATTTGGTCCTACAACATATCATGTCTTAAAAGTGTACCTGTCGTTATAACATTTAGGCTATGTTCACACTACGTATCTTTCCGGCCGTAGTGCGAACCGCGAATATACGCCCGTAGTTTTGAGGTTGATGCGTATGCTTGAAAGTATACGATATATGGCTGCATAATGCACACTACGTATGAGCCTACGGCCGGATCATATATGGCGCAGTGAAAAATGAACAAGACCATTGTTTGCGGCCGGAACTGTTCCAACTCACGGCCATGGATTTCAATGCGGCCCCGTACGGAATACTTTTTTCAGCCAAATCAAACTTGATTTTTATATTAAAAGGTTCTGTGTGGTTTATTGGGCTGGGCGAAGATTTCCAAGTAAATGACCTGCTTCAGACTGCTTCGAAACAAGCTAGGAAGCATAACTATACTACGGGCGTATGTTCGCGGTTCGCCCGTATGTTCGCAATTCGCCCGCATGTTTATTTTTCACACTGCCGTAGTTTCAGCCGCACATGTCCGGCCGCGTACGAACTACGGCCGGACATATACGTAGTGTGAACATAGCCTTAAAATGTAAACTAAAATGTAAACTAAAAGTAGATGTGCAGTGGCGTAGCTACCATAGAGGCAAGGAAGGTGGTTGCTATGGGGCCTGTGGAGGGGGGGGGGGGGCAGGGAAGATAAGAGCCTCCTGTGTCCTTTTGCTTAACCCCTTATTTACTGCAGTGTGTAAGTGACCCAGTGTTCTCTAACATGCTGCAAAACAAAAAAAGGGTTAATACAGAAGACAATTAGCTCTCTGCCTGACTACTCTGATAACCTCTGACCTCTGTTCTCTGAGTTCCTGCAGAGGTCAGGGGTTATCAGTGCAGGAGCAGCAAAGGAAAGAGCTAATTGTCTTCTGTGTAAACCCTTTTTTGTGTTGCAGCATGTAAGAGAACACTTGGGTCACTTACACACTGCAGTAAATAAAGGGTTAAGCAAAAGGTAGTCTGCTCCTGCACCCATGTATATAACCATAGGATTCTGCCTCTGGCCACAAGAGAATTTTTTGGCCACATCACAGAGTATATATATATATATATATGTATATATATATATATATATATATATATATAAAATGTGTGTAGGGGAGGGGGGGCCCCATACAGTTTTTTGCTATGGGGCCCCATAATTCCTAGCTACGCCCCTGTAGATGTGATATAAAGCAAGTTTGCAATTTACATTCATTATTATTTTTTAGTTATCGTGGAAAAGAGGAAATCCAGTGTTTCCCAGGCCATCTCAGCGCTCACAGAGAGAAGGCAGTCATGTAATTGATGGACATATTGTGCCGTCACTCTCTATACTGGCCGGAATTCCTGTGTTTAGTCTGTTTTTGTTAACCAGTCAGAAAATCTGCCTTCAGGAGACCAGAGACACTTGGCCCAACACTATATGAGAAATAACTTTTAATTATTCCTAAATAAAATAATATGGTGATATTCTTCACCATTTAATATTCTTCACCATATTATTTTATTTAGAAATAATTAAAAGTTATATTTTATATAGTGGGGGGTCTCTAAAGAAAGGGGTTGTATACCTTAGGCCAAGTGCCTTTGGGTTGAGTGTTTAAAGTGACTGTACCACCAGGCCCAGGCTGAAGCACTGGAGGTGGGCCGATCCACCCTTAGTGGGAGGAAACCCTAGTCCCTCTATGATAGGGTTCCATTGATTCTAATGGAGTCAATTCACGGAGGGGCTGGGGTTTCTTCCCACTGGGGGTGGGTTGGCCCGCCTCCAGTGCTTCAGCCAGGGCCTGGTGGTACAATCACTTTAACACGTTGGGTGTGTAGCCCCAGACCCACCCTTGAGAGGGGGGGGGGGGTCATGTGGATAAATCTACGCCTTAATCTCTTATGAGACCCTCTTTCTAGCATAGTAACATAGTTAATAAGGTTGAATCAAGACAAGAGTCCATCAGGTTCAACCTAGGGAAATCCTAGAGAGTTCATCCAGAGAAAGGCAAAAACCCCTATGAGGCAGATGACAATTGCCCCATCACAGGGAGAAAATTCCTTCCCGACTCCAATGGCAATCAGAATAATCCCTAAATCAATGTATCACCACAAATCTAATGCCCAGGCCATAACTTTTAATATTATATTTTTCAAGAAAAGCATCCAGACCTCCCTTGAACTTATTTAACCCTTTAAGGACCGTGCTAACTTTCGTTTTGGCGTTTTCGTTTTTTCCTCCATGTGCTTAAAAGGCCATAGCACTTGCATTTTACACCTACAGACCCACATGAGCCCTTATTTTTTGTGTCACTAATTGTACTTCGCAATGACAGGCTGAATTTTTCCATAAAATATGCTGCGAAACCAGAAAAAAATTATATGCGCAGTGAAATTGAAAAAAAAACGCAATTATTTTTCTTTGGGGGGAGCTTCATTTTTACGCCGTGTCCTATGGAAAAACTTAGTTGTTATATATGTTCCTCAAGTCATTACGATTAAAACAATATATAACATGTATAACTTTTATTGTATCTGATGTCCTGTAAAAAATTAAAACCATTGTTAACAAATATACGTTCCTTAAAATCGCTCTATTCCCAGGCTTATAGCGCTTTTATCCTTTGGCCTATGGGGCTGAGTGAGGTGTCATTTTTTGCTCCATGATGTTTACTTTCTATTGGTACCTTGATTGCGCATATGCGACTTTTTGATCGCTTTTTATTACAAATTTTCTGGATTTGATGCGACCGAAAATGCGCAATTTTGCACTTTGGGATTTTTTTGCGCTTACGCCATTTATCGTGCGAGATCAGTAATGTGATTAATTAATAGTTCGGGCGATTACGCACGCGGCGATACCAAACATGTTTGTTTATTTATTTATTTATTTTTATTTGTAAAATGGGAAAAGGGAGGTGATTCAGACTTTTATTAGGGGAGGGGATTTTTTATTAATAAAAACACTTTTTTTTACTTTCACTCAGGTTACAAACCCACTTGCCGGATCTGCAGCGAGTCTCCTTGCTGCGTTTTTGCAGGGAGACTCGCTGCAGATCCCGGCCCTATACTTTCAATAGCAGAGAAACTCGCAGCAGGGATGTACATCCCTGCTGCGATTTTGTCTGCAGCCCGCCCCATTAACCCCCCGGCCGCCGGACCTTATACATTACCCGGTCCCTGTTCCTGCTTGCTTCGGGGCTCCCGGTGTCTTCACGGCCCGCCCGGCCAATCAGTGCGCTGCGGCGGGGCAGCGCACTGATTGGCCGGGCGGAACGTGTCGGGAGCCGCTGAAGCAAGCAGGAACAGGGACCGGGTAATGTATATCCTGCCGGCCCCCCTGCAGCCCCGATCGCCCCCAGCCCCCGGCCGCACGATAGCCCCCAGCCCCCGGCCCCCGGCCGCACGATAGCCCCCAGCCCCGCAGCCCTAGGCCGCACGATCGCCCCCAGCCCCGCAGCCCCCGGCCGCACGATCGCCCCCAGCCCCCGGCTGCACGATCGCCCCCAGCCCTGCAGCCCCCGACCGCATGATCGCCCCCGGCCGCACGATCGCCCCGCAGCCCCCGGCCGCACGATCGCCTGCAGCCCCCAGCCCAGCAGCCCCCTGGCTGCACGATCGCCCGCTGGGGGCGATCGTGCGGTCGGGGGCTGCAGGGCTGCAGGCGATCGTGCGGCCGGGGGCTGCGGGGCGATCGTGCGGCCGGGGGCTGCGGGGCTGGGGGCGATCGTACGGCCGGGGGCTGCGGGGCTGGGGGCGATCGTGCGGCCGGGGGCTGGGGGCGATCATGCGGTCGGGGGCTGCAGGGCTGGGGGCGATCGTGCGGCCGGGGGCTGGGGGCGATATACATTACCTGATCCCGGCTCCTGCTTGCTTCAGCGGCTTCCGGCACGTTCCGCCTGGCCAATCAGTGCGCTGCCCCCCCGCAGCGCACTGATTGGCCGGGCGGGCCGTGAAGACACCGGGAGCCCCGAAGCAAGCAGGAACGGGGACCGGGTAATGTATAATGTCCGGCGGCCGGGGGGTTAATGGGGCGGGCTGCAGACAAAATCGCAGCAGGGATGTACATCCCTGCTACGAGTTTCTCTGCTATTGAAAGTATAGGGCCGGGATCTGCAGCGAGTCTCCCTGCAAAAACGCAGCAAGGAGACTCGCTGCAGATCCGGCAAGTGGGTTTGTAACCTTACAGTAATATGAAGCCCCCTGGGGGAATTCTTTATACACAGAACTGATCTCCCATTGAGATCAATCCTGTGTATATAATAGAGCAATGATCCATCAGATCATGGCTCTATTATAATGGTCTGCTGCAGACCATCTAAATAGATTGCCGAGTCGGGAACAGCGTTGGAGCGACGCTGAGCCCCGGCCGGCTCAGTACAACGGATCTCCCCGCCGCCATCGCATCGCGGGGGGGGGGGAGATCCCCCACTAGACACCAGGGAGAGGGGCCACATCCACTGTTCAAATGCAGCTGTCAGCTTTGACAGCGGCATTTGAATAGTTAATTAGCTGGCCGCGGCGATCGGCGGCGCCGGCTAATACACGCGGTCCCTGGCTGCACTTAGCAACCGGGGACCACGCGCTGCAGAGAGGGCTCACGCCGGGAGCCCTCTCTGTTTACTCTTAACGGCCGCATGACGGGTATACCCGTCATGCGTCGTTAAGAGGTTAATGAATCAGCCATGACAACATCATGTGGCAGAGAGTCCCATAGCCTCACTGCTCTTACAGTAAAGAATCTGCATCTGTGCTGATGGTGAAACCTTCTTTCCTCTAGACGTAGAAGATGCCCCATTGTCATGGTTACACACCTAGGAGTAAAAAAAAGATCACTACAAAGATCTCTGTACTGTCCATTTATATATTTGTACATTGTGATCAGATCGCCCCAAAGAATTGTCTTAGTTGCCTCTAGCAACCAATCAGGTGTCACCTTTTTTATTTTTGAAAGAATCTGTGAGGAATGAAAATTGAAATCTGATTGGTTTAAGACAATTCCCCTTTAGGGTATGTTCACACTGAGTAAATTAGGTAGAATCCTGCCTGTCTCAATGTGCCATAGCATCTCTATGGGAGAGTGCATGCTCCTCAGCTGCCGCTGCTCTCTGCTCAGAAAAGTGACATGTCACTTCTTTATGCAGCAGCGGCAGTAGAGAAGCACGTGCTCTCCCATAGATGGGCTATAGCACACTGAGACTGGAAAGTCACCGTAGAATTCTGCCTAATTTACTCAGTGTGAACATACCCTTACACCAGTTTGATAAATCTCCTGTTTTTTTTTACTGCAATTTACGTACTGCTTTCTAAATATCCACCTCAAAAGTGACATAATCAAACTGCTCAACCAAACAATAGCTTAACCCCTTATTAAACATGGAAAGTTCATCTTTGCTAATTGTTATATCAGTCGAATTGACGACTAGCTGGGGGTGAGGACACTGTCCAGTTTTTCTCTTCATTCCCTCTCTCTGTGTTTTTTCTTTTTCTTCGGCCCGTCTAATTTGTTTCCTAAAGGGCCCTTTTTTTCTTTCTCATCTTCACTGGTCCCCAGCACAGAGCTTTTGCAACGACCACCGGATCTCATCATCTCCTCAGTAGAGAAATGAATCCCACTCAGTAGTCCATAAGTCAGAATATTTTTTATCTTAATTCTGTTTTTTGTACCTTCCTCTTTTGCAAAAATTTGCTTTCTTATAATTTTTGGATATTTTAACAAAAGTTTTTCCAGTCTCATAATCTATCTTGTCGCATATGCGAAAAATTCTTGCATACATATGGATGTGTGTCATGGCGCTTACAATTTTGCAGAAAAAAAGTCCATAGTTCCATCCCCCCTGGACATAGTATGCGATGCACTATAGTACGGAAATAAGAAAAAGACTATAGACCACCAACAGATTGATGACTGATGTGCTTGTCACAGATAGTCTGCTTTCACCAATGATCAAGAAGCCCATTAGGCTTGTTTCTGTTATTCCTCCAATAAAAAATTATAATAAATATTGTAATCAGAATAGGATGTGCAACACTGATGTTTGGTTTGTTTCTTCTTCCATATTGAGTTGTTCTAAAAAATAATTTGGTAATTTTGGTTTCAATTTGATTACTCCTTATCATGTGCCCCTTCCTTTACTGTCTATAGGTTGGTATGTCAGATTGCTCGCTTGATACAGAGATACAGAGACACACACACACACACACACACACATGCTACGTGATAACCCAGCCCTGGTGACTTATGAGACGCCCTATTGCTAAGCCTGAATACAAGGGCTTTCTTTCACTCAGGGATGATGATGATTTAGGGTAAATTCACACGGGCGTCTCGCACAAGAAATCCGCAGCTAATCCACAGCTAATCCGCAATACACATATTATTCTTATCTTCTTGGGGTAGTGTGTGTAGGGTAAGGCAGGGTAATGTGTGTGGGGAGGGGTCAGGTGCGATAGTGTGGGGGGGTAAGGTGGGGTAGTGTGTGTGGGCGTCAGGTGTCCTAGTGTGTGTAGGGGGGTCAGGTGCGGTAGTGTGTGGGGGGTCACATGCAGTAGTGTGGGGGTCAGGTAGGGTAGTGTTTGTGGGAGGATCAGGTGCGGTAGTGTGTGTGGGAGGATCAGGTACGGTAGTGTGTGAGGGGGTCAGGTGGGGTAGTGTGTGTAGGGGAGGTCAGTTGGGGTAGTGTGTGTGGGGGGTCAGGTGGTGTAGTTAGGAGGTCAGGTGGGGTAGTGTGTGTGTTTAGGGGAGGTCAGTTGGAGTAGTTTGTGTGTAGGTAGTGTGTAGGGGGGGTCAGGTGGGGTAGTGTGTGCGTAGGGGGTCAGGTGGGGTAGTGAGTGTGTAGGAGAGGTCAGTTGGGGTAGTGTGTGGGGGGGCAGGTGGGGTAGTTAGGAGGTCAGGTGGGGTAGTGTGTGTGTAGGGGGGTCAGGTGGGGTAGTGTGTGTGGGAGGTCAGTTGGGGTAGTGTGTGTGTGTGTGTGTGTGTGTGTAGAAAGTGTGGGGGATCAGGTTAATTGCAGGAAGAGGGGGAAAACAGGCACATTATTACTATATGGGGGCACAGCAGTAGGGCATTATTATGGGGGCACAGCAGGAACAATTATTTCTATATGGGGGTACAGAAGGAGGCATTATTAATATATGGAAGCACAGCAGGAGGCATTATTACTAAATAATGGCACAGCAGGAGACATTAATACTATATGGGGGCACAGCAAGAAACATTATTACTATATAGGGGCAAAGCAGGGGACATTATTACTATATGGAAGGCACAGCAGTAGGCATTATTACTATATGAGGGCACAGCAGTAGGCATTATTACTATATGGGGGCACAGCAGGGGACATTATTACTATATGGAGACAGCAACAGCCACAGAAAGGTAATGTTAAAGAGGCAACAGAAAGGAAAGTGGATGGAGAGTTGATGTGGAAGATACTGGAAAAAAGAACAGGCAAAGACAAAGAAAAAGTTACAGATAAATGTAGTCCTCATGTCAATCTAGGCTGAATGGAGAAGAAAAGGGAAACGTTACAAATTCTAGAAAGACGCCACCTTTTAAAAAAAAAAAAATCAGATCTGTTTTATTATAAACTAGTCAGTTATAAGTTTTTACAGTTTGTACAATCATTTCTTACAGAGTGTAACAGAACTAGATTATGCAATTCAAGGAAATTGTTCAAAATAACCTTCATCTATGGCCAGTTTCCACAGTCAGAAGACAATTCTTACATAAGGTCCGATCACATGTACACTATTTCTGACCCATGTTTTTGTCTTGGAGTTTGAAGCCCCAAAACAAGCAGGAGTAAAGCTTAAAACATGCAGTATGAAAATCATGCAGCTGACAACACTGTAAGAGTGATTTCATCATGTAACAAATGTTACAAACTAAAAACACTTTTTTATATTAAGTTTTTAATGCAAAGAGAAGGAAATCCAGACAACTGAGTGCGGTTATGCTCAGGCAAATTTCATTAATATAGAAGCATTCTTTGGCATGGTCCATATAGTAGATCTTTAACATATGGAAAGGGAAGAAACATGTTATCATCACCAAAATGAAGAAAAGACTTTTAAGTTGGGCCCAGGTTTCATGATAGGCAAGAATAGGTCTCTGGACTTGTTTCAGGACATTTATAATAATATACATTTGTACACACAATAGGCAACTAACCACTGTGAAGATGATGGAAGAAAAAAGATAGTTGACAACAATCACAGCTTGGCTCTGAAATGCGTCTTGAAATTGGAAACACTCAGTGTCATTGAAGCTGGCAGAATTACCATATTGTGTGAAAACCGAGGGTAGGATAATAATGGATATAACAATCCACATAGCTCCACTGACTCCTACTGAATGGAGTGTTCTATAGAACTCAATCCTCTTCTTTTTCTTAAAGAAGCTGATGTATCTCATTGACAGCATGATGACATAAAATATGAAGGAAACATATATATGGACGTGTATCATGGCGCTTACAATTTTACAGAAAAAAAGTCCATAGTTCCATCTCCTCTGGACATAGTATGCAATGCGGAATGGTACAGAAATAAGAAAAATACTATGGACCGCCACCAGGTTGATGACTGATGTGTTTGTCACAGACAATCTGTTTTCTCCAGTGATCAAGAAGGCCATTAGGCTTATTCCTGTTATTCCTCCAATGAAAATTATAATATATATTGTAATCAGAATATGATGTGCAACACTGGGGTCTATAAAGCAAGATGTTTGGTTTCTTTCTTCCATTTTGACGTTTTCTAAAAAGAAAAGAAAACATACAGTGTAGCAAAACAAGATCAATACATAGTTTTGATTGAATTTTGGTGGCAATTTGGTTACTTCTTATCACGTGCCCCTTTCTTTACTGTCTGTAGGTTGGTGTGTTAGATTGCTCGATAGGCTCACTGTGCAGCTTTACAGGTAATATAGTAGCTCAGCATACCTGTAATCATTCTGCTTCACTTTCATAGGAGAACATTCTACAATCCTGCTAAGCACTGGCACTAGAATTTAGCACTAGATGGGCTAGACAGTTTACTCTGTGACCTTCTATTACATCTGCAATTGCTTAGTAGGGCAGATTGGTCTGGCCTAGAAAATTGTTTAGTGGCACTTAGGGCCCTATTACAAGAGCCAATATTTAGGAGCAAGTGAGTGCCAACCTGCTGCTTGTTCCGCCCTCTCTTTCTGTGCCATTAAACACACAGACAGCGAGCCGGGGGCTTGTTGCGAGAGCAGTTTTGGGAGTGACCCATAGAAGATAGCGTCCGTCTGCTGCTGCTGCTTCTTTTATCACGCAGAGGGATGCCAGCAGACTGTTGCCATCGTGGCCATTTTTATTCAACATGCTGAAGGACAACGATCAGTCGACATTGTGCATGAGCTATTGTTCTGTCCCACCACGGGTGTTGTTTTTAGGTACACCCTTCATAAAAGCCTGTACTTTTTGGATGTAAGTGGTGATGTAGTAGTGTTAAAGTTTCACCACAAGATGTCGCTGTTGTAAGTATATGTACTTAGTTATTGCACAGCTGTAGTATTGAAAGGGTTATTAATTATTTGTATGTCACATGGATCTGTAGACCAATGAGAGTACTTTCTTCTTCTATCCTATCATTTCTCTCTTTACTTTTCACATATGCACTCTTCACCAATTCACAGCACACCTTACAGAGGCTGTAGGTAGGAAGTCAAATGGGTAGAGGAAGTGTAGTGTCTTTTGTATCTAGACTCTGTAGAGGAAGGAAACAAGCCAGAACACTCTTTACAGATGTCCAGTTGGGCCCTGGCCCTCTGCCAGGTCCCCATTCTCAGTGTGCAGTCTAAAGGCAGACTTAGGCACATGCAACCTACAGATTCTTCTCAAGTAACTCTACTCAACACTATGCAGTGTTAAACCCTTCACTAGAGAGGACAAGTCAGAGATCATCTCAACACACGACCTGGACAAGGAGAGACACAGTGCATGACAGTATCTATAAAGCAAGGCTAAGTACTGATCCAGATAGAGCAAAGTTGCTAGAAGCCTATGAACTCTATCTCGCAGTGTGGGTGTAAGCAGGGAACCCTCAACATTCGCTCATCCCAGGTAAGGTCTGGGGCTTGTGTCACCCACTAGGATGGGTCCCCCGACACTGGTAGGGCAATAGGTGGTGCAAAGACCAAAGAGTCAAAACAAGGGCAAAAGTATTCTTTTTCTCTTCTCAAGTATTCTATTTCTATCAATGACATCCCGGCAGAGCACACTAGTACTTTGGTTGGGACTCTAGAAACGCCATCCTCCTCTCTACTCTTTTGATTCTTCTATATACCTCAGCACACAACCCAGTCTCTATACTCTCACCACAGATCTGGATCCTAAGCTATCAAGTGCCTTGTCAAGTGAAATGTTTTATATCAATGCAAAGCTGTATGATCTGCTACATACAAGTGTCTTCGGAGTAAAACAGATTTTTTTTATGATAAAGAAACTCTGTGATTCCTCATCAATCACAGAGCAGTGCTAATAGTCCGGGTGGGTCATCATTCCACTCCGGACCACGGTTACAACAGCCCAAGGGGCCCCTCAACAACCCGGCTGTCCACATTGGAACAAGGTATAACCGGCCCTTTAAAATAAAAGTATATTTGCCACCATACCTGTGCTCAACCGGCACTGGCGTCACAACATATCATCACTGGGCCCGGCTATATCTCGGCCAACCATCACAGAACTGACGTCACACTTTACCATCTAGCAAGTGACCGGCCGTACCTTTACACCAGGGGTCACCACACTATTATACAAAATGATTATCGATCAGAATGGATGGTAATCGGCCAAGTACAGCTGATAATCATTTCATGAAATAGGTACCTTAGAAGAGCCACTTTAACTGCCCCTAGTCTTGTAAGAGTCGGTCCAAAACGCCCAGGAAAAAAAGCATATCTTTCCATTATAATTTCAATCTGTGTTGGCTTCACTCCTTGTGTTGGCTAAAACACATTTTGAAATGAGAGCCCAATGCAGACCAAAATACTACCAGGATCTCTGCCTAAAAGGTGTACATTTACATTTTATTTTTTCATTTTCATACAATACATATCCCACAACTGCAAACATTACAAATCCTTAACCCACAACCCCCCCCCCCCCTTGCTCACCCCCTTTAAAATCTACCTAAAAGTTAAGTAATTAATTTAATTTAATAATTAATATCCCATATATAAATGTAAGCATCTTTTTTCCTCCCCAACTGGATGCATATTCTTCACATTAAAATTAACCTATTAACACAATTATTTCCCTTGTATATAAAAAAACTTAAAAAAGAAAAAACAAGAAAGCCAAAGAAGAGAGAACAGAAAAGAAAAAGAGAGACAAAGAAACTGCTTTCACCAATATCTATTTTGCTTACTCTCACCCCCCCACTCTCTTGAATTTTTTCCCTTTGTACCTTTTTAATTATTTATTTATTTATTTATTTTTTCATTTAATTTTCTCCTATATGTTTTCATTTTTTTTTTCAACCTTTTTGTTCCTCTCCTTTAATAGTTTTTATAATGAATTGCCACTCAAGACCCTGAGAGATATAGATGCTATTATGGAGCCACCCATCCCCTCCTTTTGGTGTCTCGCATCTCACACAGGATATTACCCACTCCTTCTCTATCTGCAATCTTAAACAAAAATGTATTACCTTTTTTTATTTTTTCCATTATTTCCATTTCATTTTCTCCTTTATTTTTTTCTTCTTGCTTCTTTTTCTCCCTCCAACGTTCTCTTTTATATATGTAACTCCAATCCTTTTACATTTTCCACATTTGTCCACACTCTTCACAAAGGGAGGGACAGAAAGAAGTGCAAGGAGGATCGGTTTGAAATAAAAAAAACGACAAAGTGGAGTAAAAGGAACAATATATTAATTTTAAAAAAGCACTTCAACAACTTACTGTTCCCTCCAAAATGTCATAAAACATTCAATGAGGAAAAAAAAAAGACAACACAATCTTTTCCTCACTATCCAATTATTGTTACTTTACCCGCCAGATGCCCCTGCTCTCAAAAAAAGAAAAAAAAATGCTCCTCCATTTTCATAAAGGTGTCACAGCCTTACCTTACCAATGCAGTCTCTTAAGAATCTGGTCGCTTAAAATCCTCAGGTATTTACTTTACAGTATTATACTTCCTCAATGCTATGTGGTAATCTGCAGTTAATCACTCCAATATACAGATTTGTTTAAGCAACAAAGCTTTATTATCAGTACTAGCTATGACCACAGTGTCCTTTCTATGCCACAGGCAAGAATACAAACATCCTGTACATAGTCATGTGGCTTCAACATTGAGCTTTTTCCACTCCAGCCAGTGACAGGACAATGCAGTGCATAGCTGACTACTGGTTCTGCCTCTTCTGCCCACACTGTCTTTCAGCAACCCCTTGCTGTCAGTGTTTGCACATTTCTTATCTGATCACTGGGACGGTTACATAGAGAAATTATAGGTGTGGTGTGTGGCATGCCCTCTGAGGTGTTATGTCGGAGGAGCGGCCGGTCACTTGCTAGGTGGTGAGGTGTGACGCCAGTTCTATGGTGGTTGGCCGAGATACAGCCGGGCCCAGTGATGTTATGTTGTGACGCCAATGCCAGTTGAGCACACAGGTATGGTGGCACACCTGCTTTTATTTTAAAGGGCCGGTTGTACCTTGTTTCCCTGTGGACAGTGTCCTGCTGGGCTGCTACGGGGTCCCTTGGGATGATATCATGGTGGGCTGGAGTGGTGTAGTGACCCTCCCGGACTATCAGAACCGCCACCCACAGAAAGGGGAAATGTCCCAAGGCTGTAGTGTACACTGTGTTGGTGTGAGGTGAAGAATCACTGAGTCTCTTTATCATAAATAAGTTTTTGTTTACTTGGAAGGTACTTGTGTGCAGCAAGTTATACAGTTTTCCCTTGACAGGGTATAACACACTTGATAGTTCCCTTGATAAATCACTTGATAAAACACTTGATAATACAGCAACCAAATCTGTGATAGGAATACAGTGGGTTGTACAGTCGTGCTGACTGAGTAGCGTGTTGAGAGATACAAAGAAGCAGAGTAGCAGAGAAGAAGATGTCGTGAGAGTCCCAACCCGTATACTACTGTGCTCTGCCGGGATGTTGGAGGATGAGGTAGAAGAATACTTAGAAGAAAAAGAGAATACTTCTGCCCATGTTTTGACCTTTGAGTCTTCACACCACCTAATGCCCACCAGTGTTGGGGGACCTGTCCTATGAGGGTGACACAAGGCCCCAGACCTTGCTACCTGGGATGAGAGGAATGCTGAGGGTTCCCTGCTGACAACCGCGCTGCGAAATAGAGTTCCTAGGCTCTTAGCAACTTTGCTCTATCCGGATTAGTTCCTAGCTTACTGCTGTCTGTGGATACTGTCCTGCACTGTGACTCTCCTAGTCCACGGCGTGTGTTGAGGTTATCTCTGACTTGTCCTCTCCTGTAGGGGTTTAACAATACAGAGTGTTGTGTAGAGTAGACTGAGAGCAAACTGTGATCTGTGTCTTGTCTTGCTTCCTACTCATACGGGGATCTGACTAAGACTGAACTGCTGAGAGTAGGGGAACCTGGCATAGGGCCAGGGCCCAAAGAGGACCACTGTTGAGAGCTGTCTAGCTTGCATCCTTCCTCTACAATATCCACTACAAAAAACTCATCTACTTCCTCTACCCATGTGACTTCATTCCTCAGTGTATCTAAAGTGTACTGTGAGTTGGTGGAGTGCAATAGAAGAAGTAAAGAGAGAGATGATAGGAGAGAAGAAGAAAAGATTCCTATAGGTTCACAGATCCATGTGATATACAAACAAACAATAACCCTTTACATACTTCAGCCGTGCAGCATCTGAGTACACACATCTATAACAGCGACATCTAGTCGTGAAATTTTATCACTACCTTCATCGCCACTTACAATAAGTACAGGCTTTTAGGAAGGGTGTAACCAATAGAAACACCCGTGGTGGGACACCACATGGTTTCCCACATTTAAGTGCTTTAGGTCAGAAAGTTATCCCTTTAGCTGCATTCTTTATTTTTACCACAAGGTGTCACTGTTATGTTTAACCATTGTTTTATGTAGCACAGCTGTAGTCACCTAAGGTTTACTGTTTATGTACCACCTGGTTTGTGCCAGCCTACGAGAGATGCTTTTCTTTCTTTACCTATCCCTGCACTCTTTACACAGCACAATCCCGATGGGGACAGTTCAGTCTAAGTCAGTCTAGTCTGGACTGTGGTAGTAGACAGACACATATGGAGAACACAGAGACTTTCTTTTCTGAAGCAACACTTCTACCTACAATGCAGTACTAAACACTAAAGAGAGGACAAGTCAGAGATCACCTCAACCCACGCCGTAAACATCCCTAAGGTTATGTTCACACTACGTAAGCTACGTAATAATCATGGTCGTTGTTGCCGATTTGCAACAACGGCCATCATTACTACGTAGCTTACATAGTGCTTCCTTCAATGGAATCCTGGCTTGAGTGTATACACATAGTATACACTCCAGCCGGGATCCCTACCGGCACTGCGAGAAACTGACATGTCAGTTTTCTGCGGCCGCTATTCACAGAAAACCCTGTCAGGTCACACAATGGAGCGTGCAGCTCCGTCCGCTCGCTCCATTGTGAGCAGTGAGGAATTCGGATGCGGGCATGCATGGATGCACCTGCATTAGAATTCAGCGGTGGTAAAGATCGTCCGGCCAGTACTGCAGTACCAGCCAGGATGATTTTTTTCTGATGATTTTACGATGATTTTTTTCTGACACCGGCCGTTCCGTGACCCAGTGCAGGACAGTATCCTAAAGCAGCGGAACTGATCCAGATAGAGCAAAGCAACCAAGAGCCTACCTACTCTATATCGCAGCGCAGGTGACACCGGGACACCCTGTAACGCCCGGAGTAGTGGATCCACTGGACCGGCACCAGCGATGGCACAAACCTCACCAGGGAGCGGAGTCTAAGGGGCCGCTGGTTTTCACCAGAGCCCGCCGCAAGGCGGGATGGACTTGCTGCGGCAGGCGACCCCCAGGTCGCTACCCCTGGCTTGGTTGCTGGTGTCGGCAGGCGAAGCGTGGCAGGAGATGGCACAGGCAATAGTCTGCAGATGAGAGAGCACGTGACTGGCTGGACACAGGAACAGGTGGAGTGACAGGGGAACAGGAACCAGGAACAGGGACAAGGGACCAGGTAACGGACAGGACTCAGGAACAGGGACTAGGGACCAGGTAACGGACAGGACACAGGAACAACAGGGAGCTGGGCCAAACGCTATGGGAAGCATGTAGAGGCTCCAACACAGGGGACAGGGCATGCTGGGATTTATAGGGGAGTGATTGGTGCAACTACCAATTAGGAGCGCACTGCCCCTTTAAATCTGAGACAGCCGGCGCGCGCGCGCCCTAGGAGGCGGGGACGCGCGCGCCGGCCGGCACAGCGAGAGACAGGAGCGTGGAGAGGTGAGGCGCCCCCCGGGGCCGAACGTGTAGCAGCGCCGGGTCCCTGCACCGGGACCCCGGCAGCTGCATAAGATGGGAGGAGGTCGCGGCGGCGGCCCGGAGCATGGGACGCCGCCGCGGCCGTGACAGTACCCCCCCCCTTTGGCCTCCCCCTCTTTCTAACCTGCAGGAACCTTTTGATGAGATCTTGGTCCAGGATGTAAGCCTCGGGTTCCCAGGACCTCTCCTCAGGACCAAATCCTTTCCAGTCCACCAGGAAGAACCTTCTACCTCTGACAGTCTTCATAGCCAGAATGTCCTTAACAGCGTAGACGTCGTCAGAGACGGCTTGAGGAGCAGAGAACGAAGACCTATCGGAGAACCGGTTCAGGACCACTGGTTTTAAGAGGGAAACATGGAAGGAGTTCGGAATCCGCATAGTGGGGGGTAGGCGGAGTTTGTAGGTGACAGGGTTGATGCGTCTTAGCACCGAGAAAGGACCGAGGAATCGAGGGCCCAACTTGTAGCTGGGGATCTTGAGTCGGACATATTTGGCCGAGAGCCAGACTTTGTCACCTGGGAGAAAATTCGTGGCAGGTCTCCTCTTCTTATCAGCCTGGTCCTTCATGCGTTCCGAGGCTTTGAGTAAGGACTGTCGAGTTTGTTCCCAGATCGATTGCAGGTCAGATAACAACTCCTCCACGGCTGGGACTTCAGAGGATGGAGAGAGAGGCAGAGGAGGACGAGGATGATGCCCGTAGACCACATAGAAAGGGGACTTGCCTGTGGAAGTCGAGTCCAAGTGGTTATAAGAGAATTCTGCCCATGGGAGTAGATCGGACCAGTTGTCTTGGCGGCTTGAAACAAAATGGCGTAGGTAGTTGCCCAGAATCTGATTGACTCTCTCCACTTGCCCGTTGGTTTGAGGATGATAGGCCGATGAGAAGTCCAGCTTCACTTGGAGTTGCGAGCATAGGGCACGCCAAAATTTAGAGACAAATTGAGAGCCTCGGTCGGACACAATGTGAAGAGGAAGTCCATGCAGGCGAAAGATGTGTCGGAAGAACAACTGAGCCAGACGAGGAGCAGAGGGCAGACCAGGAAGGGCCACGAAGTGAGCCATTTTAGAAAAGCGGTCCGTCACCACCCAAATAACTGTATTGCCCGCAGATGGAGGTAGGTCAGTGATGAAATCCATCCCAATGTGGTGCCAGGGATGATCCGGGACTGGCAAGGGCAATAGTAGGCCGGCAGGTCTTAGACGGGGAGATTTATTCCTGGCACAGACTGCACAGGAAGCCACAAAATCCTTGACATCCTGGAGGAGATTGGGCCACCAGTAATGACGGGAGATCAATTGCCCGGTCTTTTGGGCTCCTGGATGCCCGGCTACCAAAGAGGAATGCCCCCACTTCAAGATGCGTTTACGGAGTGCGGGACGCACATAAGTCTTCCCGGGAGGCAGTCTCTGCAGAGCAGAAGTGGCAACTGGTACTAGGCGGTCGGGAGGTATTATGTGACGAGGAGATTCCTCTTGCCCCATGACATCGGATGCTCGGGATAATGCATCGGCCTTTAGATTCTTCTCGGCTGGACGGAAGTGGATGGTATAGTTGAACCGAGAGAAGAAGAGGGACCACCGAGCCTGCCTGGGATTGAGGCGTTGAGCCGATTGGAGGTAGAGGAGGTTCTTGTGGTCCGTGTAGATGTTAACCGGGTGTTTAGCCCCCTCTAATAGATGACGCCACTCCTCCAGTGCCAACTTAATGGCCAGGAGTTCACGGTCCCCAATGGTATAGTTCCTCTCGGCAGGGGAGAAAGTCTTAGAGAAGAACCCACAGGTTCTGGTCTTGCCTGATGTGTCCCTTTGCGAGAGAACGGCTCCTGCGCCCACAGAAGAAGCATCGACCTCGAGAGAAAATGGCCTGGAGACATCCGGGCGGACTAGGGCAGGAGCGGAGGCAAAGGCAGACTTGAGGCTATTGAAGGCTTGTTCGGCCTCTGGAGGCCAACGTCTGGGGTCCGCCTTCTTTTTAGTGAGAGCCACAATGGGTGCGACCAGGGTAGAGAAGTGAGGGATGAATTGCCGGTAATAGTTGGCGAAGCCCAGGAAACGTTGGATAGCTCTAAGTCCCACAGGGCGTGGCCATTGAAGGACAGCAGCGAGCTTGGCTGGATCCATTTGTAGGCCCTGATCGGAGACGATATAGCCAAGAAATGGAAGACTGCGCTGATGGAAAACGCACTTCTCAAGCTTGGCGTATAGATGATTGGCCCGTAGTCTTCGTAGAACCTGACGCACTTGTGCCACATGAGTCTGCTGGTCCGGGGAGAAGACCAAAATGTCGTCCAAATAAACAATGACGCAGACATAGAGGAGGTCTCGGAAGATATCGTTCACGAATTCCTGGAAGACCGCTGGGGCATTGCATAGGCCGAATGGCATGACCAGATATTCGTAGTGCCCATCCCTGGTGTTGAAAGCGGTCTTCCATTCGTCTCCCTTACGAATTCGGACCAAGTTATACGCTCCCCTGAGATCCAGCTTGGAGAAGATCTTTGCTCCACGAAGACGGTCGAATAGTTCCGGAATAAGCGGAAGAGGATAGCGGTTCTTAACGGTCACCTTATTTAAACCCCGATAGTCTATGCATGGGCGGAGGGAACCGTCCTTCTTCTGAACAAAGAAAAATCCGGCGCCAGCTGGAGACGTGGATTTGCGGATGAAGCCCTTTTGTAAGTTCTCCTGGATGTAGGAGGACATGGCTTCAGTCTCGGGCACAGAGAGAGGGTATACTCGACCACGTGGAGGAGAAGACCCAGGAAGGAGGTCTATAGGGCAATCATAGGCCAGATGGGGTGGTAGTGAGTCCGCCTCCTTGGCCGAGAAAACATCGACAAAGTCTTGGTAGTCCTCCGGTAGCCCGGATAGAGGCTTGACACAAGCAGGTGACCTTGTAGAGCACTTGGGTTGAGGAGATCTCAGACACCGGTTATGACAGTCCTGACCCCAGCTGAGAACCTCCCCAGTTCTCCAGTCCAGCTTAGGGGTATGGATTTGCAGCCAAGGAAGCCCCAGCAGGAGGTTGGAAGAGGAATGGCGCAAGACATAGAAGGAGATCTTCTCCTGATGTAAGGCTCCCACCTGGAGGACTAGGGGTGCCGTCTGGCTGTACACCGCTTCGGTAAGAACCTCCCCCGTAACCGAAGAGATAGACCGGGGTTGGGCTAGCTGGATCACGGGTAGCCGCCATCTTTGGACCAACGAAGCAGAGATGAAACTGCCAGCAGAGCCAGAGTCGATGAGGGCAGTAGTCTGGAAAACTTGCCCAGAGGGTGACTGGATGGAGACGGGCATAGTCAACCTTGGAGAGGTGGCATTCACACCTAGGGAGGCCTCTCCCACCGGACCTAGGTGCGGGCGTTTCCCGGACGCTGAGGGCGTTGGGGACATCTCTGTCGATAGTGATCCGTGCCACCGCAATAGAGGCAGAGATTCTGGTCCAGTCGACGGTTCCTCTCATCAGTCGTCAGGCGAACACGTTCCACCTGCATAGGAACCTCTGGAAGCGACTGGGACATAGGAGCAACAGGATTCTGGAACACCGGTGCCAGCCGAGGATGGCGACGGGGCAGACTCAGACGCCGTCCTTGCCGAACCTCCTCCTCTCTCTCGGAAAACCTGGTGTAGACTCTGGTAGCCAGTAGAATAAGATCGTTCAAGGAGGTAGGCAGATCCCGGGCAGCGAGCACATCCTTCACTTGGCTGGACAGGCCCTTTTTAAAGGTGGCAATCAGAGCGGCCTCATTCCAGTCTAGTTCCGCAGCCAGGGTGCGGAACTGGATGGCGTAATCACCAACGGAGGAAGTCCCTTGGGATAAATTGAGGAGAGCAGTCTCAGCCGAAGACGCACGGGCAGGTTCCTCAAAGACCGAGCGGAACTCGTCCAGGAAGATTCGAAAATTGTCAGCAACCGGATCATTACGGTCCCATAGTGGCGTGGCCCAGGCCAGAGCTCTTCCCTCCAATAGGCTGATAATGAAAGCCACTTTAGAGCGCTCGGTGGCAAACTGACTGCTTAAAAGTTCGATGTACATGGTGCATTGGGTCAGGAACCCTCTGCACAACTTGGGGTCACCTCCATATTTACTTGGGAGAGCCAGTCGTAGTTTTGAAGAGGCTGCCGGAGGTGATGACTGCTGAGCTGTGGTATGCTGTTGAACGGCTGCAGTCAGTTGTTGAATCAGCTGTGACTGTTGCTGAATCTGTTGAGCCTGTAGGGCGACCACTCGGGCTACCTCGCGGATATCAGGCACCTCGCCGGGATCCATGGTTGGAGCCTACTGTAACGCCCGGAGTAGTGGATCCACTGGACCGGCACCAGCGATGGCACAAACCTCACCAGGGAGCGGAGTCTAAGGGGCCGCTGGTTTTCACCAGAGCCCGCCGCAAGGCGGGATGGACTTGCTGCGGCAGGCGACCCCCAGGTCGCTACCCCTGGCTTGGTTGCTGGTGTCGGCAGGCGAGGCGTGGCAGGAGATGGCACAGGCAATAGTCTGCAGATGAGAGAGCACGTGACTGGCTGGACACAGGAACAGGTGGAGTGACAGGGGAACAGGAACCAGGAACAGGGACAAGGGACCAGGTAACGGACAGGACTCAGGAACAGGGACTAGGGACCAGGTAACGGACAGGACACAGGAACAACAGGGAGCTGGGCCAAACGCTATGGGAAGCATGTAGAGGCTCCAACACAGGGGACAGGGCATGCTGGGATTTATAGGGGAGTGATTGGTGCAACTACCAATTAGGAGCGCACTGCCCCTTTAAATCTGAGACAGCCGGCGCGCGCGCGCCCGAGGAGGCGGGGACGCGCGCGCCGGCCGGCACAGCGAGAGACAGGAGCGTGGAGAGGTGAGGCGCCCCCCGGGGCCAAACGTGTAGCAGCGCCGGGTCCCTGCACCGGGACCCCGGCAGCTGCATAAGATGGGAGGAGGTCGCGGCGGCGGCCCGGAGCATGGGACGCCGCCGCGGCCGTGACACACCCTCAGACACTTAGCTCAACTCAGATAACCAAGACTGGGGCTTGTGTCACCCTGATAGGACAGGTACCCAACACTGCAGGGCAAAAGGTGGTATAGCGACAAAGCTCGAAACACGGGCACAAGTATTCTTCTCAAGTATTCTTCTTCTAAAGTTCTGGGAGAGCACAGTACTACATTGGGTTGGGAATCTCAAGACAAACTCCTCTCCACTACTCTGAACTCTTTACTCTTCTCAGCATGCAACCAAGTCAGCTCTGCAATCCTACTTTCTACCTCGCTATCTCTCAGTACAGATCTGGTGAACGCAAGTCTGTATCTCAACAGTCACTACTTATCTTGTATCACAGAAGACTTGCTAGTAAAGAAAGTTTATTTATTTTACTATGACTCAGTGATCATTGCACCAGCATCTACACACAAGCTACACCGTCCCTGGGTCATTTCCCCTTTCTGTGGGTGGTGGTACCGACAGTCCGGGTGGGTCATCTCTCCACTCCGGACCACTATGATAAGTGCCCAAAAGACCCATCACAACCCGGCAGGTCACCGACCATTGGGGAAGGGTATAGCTAGCCACACACAACAAGCAGGTATACCATCACACCTGTGTGCTGAGTTAGCACTGGTGTCATGACAACCTCTTAATCGGCTGAGCTATATTCCACCGACCAACCACCATAGGAGTGACATCACCCGGAACAACTTAACAGGTGACCGGTCACAGAGCTACTGCAATAGGGGTTGAGCGTTCTTTGAAACATTGGTTTACCTGATCATAAGCTCATCAAAAAGGTCATGTTAAGGTACCAGACAGAGACTCTAATTGATTGATTGCTCATAGTAGTGGCTAATTGGCATGGCATTTTTGTTGGGAATTGTAGATAGGAGATGCTCATATAATGTTAGTGATTTCCTATATAGTACAATATGTCCTACTCTATGCGCCCTAGAAGCTATTAGAGGTAAACATCACACAGAAGTCCTGAAAAGCCAAGCCAAATGGCTATACACATGGGGGGAGATTTATCAAAGGGTGTAAAATTTAGACTGGTGCAAACTGCCCACAGCAACCAATCACAGCTCAGCTTTAGGCAGTGCTGAAAGGAAAGAGGAGCTGTGATTGGTTGCTGTGGGCACTTTGCACTAGTCTAAATTTTACACCCTTTGATAAATCTCCCCCATGGGGTTTCAGCTTCTCATTGAGGCAAACAATATGGGACCCATGGAATGGTAACATCCAACATGTTACAGATACTGAATTATTCATCTATTATAGGATTCAGAGGATCTGTGTGAACTAAGGGGTCTGATCTAAGGTCTGAATTGAATTTGAAGGCTAGTCTAGAGGGCATTTTACTTGTTATAGATGCTAGTCATGGCTGCAGAAATAAGGAGCCAAAAATTTCTAAGCAGAAAACTCAGTGGGATGAGAAGTTATCGTAATGGTCGGGATTGGATGGAGAAGGAAAAGAAAGGAAAAATTCTGTATTAGGGAAAATATCACCTGTGAGTGATAGAATTTGCAGAGCAGTTGACTCCTCTCAAAAACTCTCAGTGTAGCCCAGAATTAATTGAAAACGTTTGCCATTCCCTTCTCAATACAGTAGGTTGTGTCTCTATGCATTCTTATACAGTCAACAATAACTGGAAACTGTCAGTGTGTAGGTATATAACCCATTAACAGGGGAAAAGGTAACTGGAAGACCAACTATTATTAATACATTTCCGGTATAAATAACAGAGGAATATCAAAGATTTCCACATTTGCACTGATTAGCCCACCCACCAGCTGCAGAATGCCCCCATGTAAATATTCATAATAGTTCTTTTCAGTGACATCATTCTCACACTACCCTCAGTGCACTGAATTTGTCAATAATGGCTCATTGAACCATCTAAATTAGGCAGCATTTACATGTCCCGTGTTCTGTTCATGAAACATGGACGTTGAATGCAAAACTCTTTAAATCACCTCAACTCTGTCATTTCAGTGCTGTGGTGATTCAAAGAGTTTCCCCGCTAACAACATGATGTTGATACATCATGCCATCTGGGGAAACAGACCAGGGTTTGCAGTTAACATCTGTGTCGTCCTTGTTTCACAGACAGTACACAGGAGGTGTGAATGCAACCTTAAGGCCACAATGGCCACACTCCTAGTTCCCTGTCCTATTAGAATCTGTGCAGGTTACACCTGGCTACCATGCTGTTAGATTCTGAGACCGTGCCTTATCAGTGCACCTCTACATAAATCCAGCATGCCCATGCACTGGTTAGGGATTTATGAAACTGGTGTGTGTTTTATCTATTGTAGTGTACAATTCCAGGTTCCTAGGTCACCACTAAAGAAATTTGCTTTAACACCATGGGGGACATTTATTAAGTCCAGCGTTTTCTGCGCCGCACTTAACAAATGTCCCCGCAGCTCTGACAGTAGGTAGGTCTTTGAGTCCACGCCCCCCCGTTCCGCCCCCTCCACACCTCCCCCCCCCCCCCCCCCCCCCCCCGCGTACTGGGCGGAAAATGGCCAGATGCGAATATTTATTTGCAAAACTCCCATTTGTGAATACATTTATTCACATCTGCCAATTGTCCGTGAAAAATACGCATTTTATGAATGATAAACGATCCCCCATGTTTTTATATAAAATATTATGAGGAAGTGCTGTGCATGTTATTTACACCTACAGTCTCATGTATACATATATACAAATATATAATAGACAATTTTTGGAGCCTCAACAACCCACTAGTGTTCCTTTATTATTACAATGTGTGGCAAAGAAATCATCTCCAAAAAAAGATAGCAATAGCAATTTATGGTCTCTATTTTATTTAATTGTTTGTTAGGTAGGTAGGTAGTTAAGTTAGGTTGTATCCTACTAACTGCAAATTACTTTGTCATGTAAAATCCGATTCACATCACATTAGTAATGTACACTTTTGGATAGAGCTCCATTCACCTGATGAAAGCCAAAAAAGGGTCCCTTTTGTCTCTATTAGGGTGGTATATTTCCTTGATGACCAAGCAATTGTCTTTTTTTTCATTGTTGCTATCTAGGTGCCACAACTTATTTACTTTTTGTTGACATGCCTATTTGAAGGCTTCTTTTTTGCAGAACAAGTTGTACTTTTTATTAACACTATGTTGGGGTCCACATTACTTTTTGATTGCCAATTAACAAAATACAGGAATTATGGTTTTCTATTCATTTTAATTTTTAAAGTTTTCCTCATGTGGATAATTACAGAATTTTACAGTTCAAGTACTTACCAAATATCAATATATTTACCAAATATCTGTGTAAAACTACTGGTAGGACCTATGGGACTGGTAGGCTATATGGGAGCTGCACACTGGGAACCTATACTATAAGGAGGCTGCACAGAGGAGGCCTACACTATGTGGAGGCAGACAGGGGGCCTATACTATATGGGGGCTGTACATTGGGGGACTTTACTATATTGAAGCTGCACTCTGGTGACCTATTTTATATGGGGCTGCACAGAAGGGGTCTATACTATATGTAGAAATAGAAGGGGCTTTATTATACTAGGGCACAGAGACTATCTTTACTACATGGGGACTGTACACTGTGAACCTATAATATATGGGGGCTGCTCTCTGAGGACCTATACTATATAACGGCTTTAAAGAGGGGGCCTTTACTATTTAAAGGCATGGGGGGGTTACTATACTACACACAACAGCATATAGCTCTGTCCATACAGTGCATAGACTGCCATCACATCTGCTACTTAGACAGACAGGAAGGCAGTTTGTAATTCTCCTTTATACATCTGTGTTTGCCTATTTCGTGTTACATTCAAATTGTCGCAGGATACCCTATTGCACTCTACACTAAGTTTAAAAATAAAAAAAAGGATTCTGTTACGTACAGCTGCCGCCATACATAATATGTTATAAATATACTGTATACACTAGTTTTGGCTTAGTTGAGTTCCTAAGGATTCCTAGGGTGAGTAGGTGAGTGGGGCATCCAGCACATGCATCCATCATTCTAATTGTTTTTCTTTACATATTTTGGTTCATATTTTGTTAATTTATTTCTCTATTACTTTATTTTGGCCATCTGTTCGCTTTATATTATGGGTTGAACCTACGAGTCTATATATATTTCCTATTACTTCAGATTGCACTGCACTGGTATTTTTAGTTTACTTATCACGTAGCATTTTGATGCCATCCAGTGGTGGATGCATGTATATATTTATTGCTGAGCATGTGCAATATATAATTATATGAATTATTTTTTCATGTCCCCTCACTGTATTTTGTAGTGTGTGGTACTGCTTCTAGTCTCCATTTTTATTGTTTTTATAAATCATGTTTAACCCCTTAACGACCGCGGGCGTACATTTACGCCCCCGAAGTCCGTGCCAAATGGACGTAAATGTACGCCCGCGATTTCCCCGAACGCTGTGTGTACACACACAGCGATCGGGGAAGATGGCCTGCTATAATGTATAGCAGGCCATCCTAGCTTGTCGGCTAGGTAGCTGAGGGGTCCAGAGCAGGTATTTAGGCCATACTCACCGGATCCGGGGTCCCGATCGGCGTCTTCCGGGTCCGCGCGTCCTCTTCTCGCGTCTTCATCTTCGGCTTTTTCCGGCGGTCCCCTTCGGCTTTTTTCGGGTCCCTCGTCTATCTTCGTCTTTTTCCGAAATACTGCCCCCTAGCGGCTGATAAGTGTATATACTTATCAGTAGCTACAGGGATGTTCCAATTTTTTTTCTTTAATTTTCCACACCCTACCGCGGCTGAGTGCTGATCAGCATCGCACGTAAGTGCGCTGCTAACCAGCGACTCCTCCTTTTTGGCGTAGGGTGTTTTTTTCCTATATCCTACAGCCACGGTCTGCTGATCAGTACCGCACATGTGTGGCATTTATCAGCAACATGTTTTTGGCGTAGGGTTTTTTTTTCTACTTAAAGGGGTATTCCCCCCAAAATTATTTTTGCATTAATACATTGCCCACCCCTAGCTTTCCATCTTTCCAATATAAAGCTATTATGGATTCTGCACAGTTATCTGTTATCCAGCTGCATTCACCCCTACCAAATGCATAGAATCATCAGACCCCAGTCCAACCCGACACGCTCCCTGCTCCTGGCTCGCACCCTCCGAGACGGCATCACGTGTCCTCCATCTCTTCAATGGGCCGGGTTAGCGCTTCTCACCCAGTCCACTGAAGGGAGGGAGGACACTGAGACAGTGACTGCTGCTGATGATGATCACTGTCTCCCTCTCTGACAGCAGCTCCCCCGTCCCCCTGCATTTCACCACCCGGTGGCCGTCCATCCCGAATTCACCTCCAGGTGGCCGCCCCCCATCTCATCCCGCGGCATGTCCACCCCCCGCCCCCCTCACATCTAACCTCCCAGAGCCGGCTGTGTCCACCCTGCATCTCATCCCCCCCAGTGGCCGCCCGCAGCACGTCCACCCCCCGCCCCCCTCGCATATCACCTCCCGGTGGCCGCCTGCGGCAATGTCCACCGCCCCGCCCCCTCGCATATCTATATACCTACCACCGTATATACCTACCACCGCCCCCCAACCCCTGGATCTCACCTCCCGGTGGCCGCCCGTGGCACGTCCACCCCCCGCCCCCTCGCATATCACCTCCTTGGGGCCACCCGCGGCAACGTCCGCCACTCCCCACCCCCCCCCCCGCATCTGACCGTGCCGGCCGCGGCAAGGTCCACGACCTCCCACCCCCCGGATGTCACCTCCCGATGGCAGCAACGTCCACCACCCCCCCACCCCCGGATCTCACCTCCCAGTGCCAGCACCGTCCACCATCCCCCGGATCTCACCTCCCGGTGGCACGCCGCAGCATCTCAACAACCTCCCCTGCGGGCGGCCACCAGGAGGTGAGATATGGCGGGGGGACATCATGTTCGTGTGATGCAAGTCTGTGGAACTACTGCTCCCAGCCATCCCATAAGTGTCTTCCACTCTGCCATATCCTAGGACAGAGTGGAAGACACTTATGGGATGGCTGGGAGCAGTAGTTCCTCAGACTGGCTTCACACGAACATGATGTCCCCCGCTGTATCTCACCTCCTGGTGGCCGCCCACGGATGGGGGTGGGGGGGGGTTGTTGAGATGCGGTGGCGTGGCACCAGGAGGTGAGATCCGAGGGGTGGCGGGTGGTGGACGTTGCCGGCACCGGGAGGTGAGATCCGGGGGGTGGCGGGTGGTGGACGTTGCCGGCACCGAGAGGTGAGATCTGTGGGGTGGGAGATGGTGGAAGTTTCCGGTATCGGAGGTGAGATCCGGGGGGTGGTGGACGTTCCCGGCACCGGGAGGTGACATGCAGGGGGGGGCGGGTGCCACGGGCAGCCACCGGGAGATGATATGCAAGGGGGGGCGGGGGGTGGACGTGCCACGGGCGGCCACCGGGGGGATGAGATACAGCGAGGGACATCATGTTCGTGTAATGCCAGTCTGTGGAACTACTGCTCCCAGCCATCCCATAAGTGTCTTCCACTCTGTCCTAGATTACAGGGGATGATATGGCATCCCCTGTGGAAGTGGAGGACACTTATGGGATGGCTGGGAGCAGTAGTTCCACAGACTGGCATCACACAAATATGACGTCCCCCCGCTGTATCTCATCTGCTGCTGGGATTTGGGAGGGGGGGGGCAGGGGGTGGATGTGACGCGGGCGGCCACCGGGGGATGAGATACAGCGGGGGACATCATGTTTGTGTGATGCCAGTCTGTGGAACTACTGCTCCCAGCCATCCCATAAGTGTCTTCCACTCTGCCCTATGTGTTGCATCATCCCCTGTAATCTAGGACAGAGTGGAAGACACTTATGGGATGGCTGGGAGCAGTAGTTCCACAGACTGTCATAAGGATCATCAGGCAGAAGCATTGCATGATGGGAAATGTAGTTTCCTATCTTGGATATAGATCGCTGTTAGAAAAACTTGTAACTCAGGAACGGCAGCTAGAAAGACGGGAGACAGCTCAAAATACTCAAGGAGGCTTGGTGAGTAAGGCCAGCTAGGTTTGGAAGAATTACATTTTTTTTTGCTCTTGGGGGGAATACCCCTTTAATGTTAAAAAAAAAAAAACATGTTAAAAAACAGTACATTACACAAAATAAAGTTTTACACTACACCACTACACATTTACATACCCCATGTACCAATCCCCATTAAAAAATGGCCCCTAGGGTGTTTTCGGCGTCGGACGCATACGTTATTAATGCCTCCGACACCAAAACAGCCAGTGAGGATGAATGGGGGGATCCTTTTTTTCCTCCATTCATCCTCATCATCCAGTGACGTGTCTGGGGGTAGCGTAAGCTGCCCCCCAGACACATCTTTTCCGCCAGTACCGTCCCAATAAGAGATGACGGTATGGCGTGAAATTCTACAAACTCTGTGAGAGTACCTTAGGGTACACTTACAGATTGAACCTGAACAGGTCCCTAAAAATATTTGATTTTGAAATTTTACTGAAAATTTGGAAAATTGCTGCTAATGTTTTAAGCTTTCTATTGTCTGAATAAAATGAAAGATAGTTTAATAAATGCCGCCAACATAAAGTAGACATGTTGCTAATGCTATTTAATATATAATTTATGTGGCATAACCATTTTCTGTACAAGCAGAAAAGTTTCAAAGTTGGAAAAAAGAAATTTTTCACAATATTTGGGTTTTTTTCAGAAAGATTCGTAATAAGTATCGACTCCATTTTACCAGAAATGTAAAGTACAATATGTCACGAGAAAACAATCTCAGAATCAGCCAGATAGGTAGAAGCATTCCCAAGTTATTAATGAATAAATTGACACAGGTCATATTCAGAAAATTTGCCTCGGTCCTTAAGGCCATTTTAGGCCCGGTCCTTAAGGGGTTAAGGATTAAATAAATAAAAATTTTGTTCGTTATACATTTGTTGTCCTGCATACTTTGTGATCCTTTATGGATCTTTTTTGTTGATTTGTATCCTTTGTGCGTGAGGACTAGGATACTGCGGGCAGTGTAGTTTTGCAATTAGTTGAGTTCCTGTTACATAAAAATTACAGGACAGTTTATTGCACTCTGTGAAAGGTTGGGAAAAAAAACTCTGTTACGTACTGGCTGCCACCATACGTAATACTTTATAAACATACTGTATACACCAGTGTTGGCTTAGTTGAGTTCCTGTTAGATAAAAATTGTCAAAAAACTGTTTATTGGGCTTGGGTCAAAGTTGGAAAAAGAAATTTACATATCACCTGCCGCCATACGTAAAACCTTTTAAATACAGTGGTATCTTGGTTAAAGAGTAACTTGATTTAAGAGCATTTTGGAAAAAAAATTCACAGTTTTTTAAAATTGTACCCTGGATAAAGAGCATTGCTTTGATTTACGAGCTCCCTGTACTGGGTGGGAGGGCGAGTTGTGGAGGGGCATAGTCTGCACTACAGTACTGTACTCTGACCCAGGAAGTCTCCCTTACCTTCCAAATCATGGTAGATCCACTTCAGGCTGGGGCTTGCATCAGGGGAAAGGACTGTGGGGGTAATCTCTCCATAGCTGTAACCCCTCTCTCCCCAGACAGAGAGTGCTGCTATACTGTGCCCACATATGTCCTGCTAATTCCTTCATACTCCCTGCAGGCTCTGTCAGTCCTTGTGTTTCCCATCCTCTCCATTCCTGCTATAATGTGTCTACACTTTCACTCATCTATACACACTGCTGCTATAATGTGCCTGCACTCACACTCAGCTATACACACTGCTGTATAGAAAAGTTTCAGTCACTGTTCTTGATTGGTCCAAGCAGAACACATTCCCCTTCTTCATTGCCGGCATATGACTACACAGACCTCTGATAGCAGCCCTGCTTCTCTATTCTAGCCTGTTGTGCTATGATACTGCATTATTGGGTACTTCAGCTCCTTCCTGCATCTGTTTCATCTGTTTTACATGTTATTTAGAATAAAAATCATTATTTTCGGGGTGTGGAACCAATTTTTTGCATTTCAGTGATTTCTTAAGGGCAAATTTGCTTTGGTTTAAGAGTGGATCTGGTTAACAATAACGGTCCTGGAACAAATTATGCTCGTAACCCAAGGCACCCCTGTATTCTGTATATGCCAGTGTGAGCTCAGCTGAGTTCCTGTTAGATAAATATTGTCACCAGACAGCTTATTGCGCCCTGCGCAAGGTTGGGAGTGGAAGACTCTTTTACGTAGCGTCTGCCATATGTCCATATGTCAAACTTTATAAGCATACTATATACAGTATGCCAGTGTTGACTTATCCGAGTATCTGTTAGATAAAAATTGGAGCAGACTAGTTTATTGCGCTGTGCGCAAGTTTAAGAGAAGATATCTGTTACGTATGACCTGCCGTCATATGTAAATATTTATAAGCATACTATATACGCCAGTGTTGGCTTAGTTGAGTTCCTGTTAGATAAACTATCACAGGACACCTTTTTGCGCTCTGTGCTACATTTAAAAAAAAAAAAAGACTGTTACACACCAGCTGCCGCCATACATAATAATTTATAAACATACTGTATATGCCAGTGTTGGCTTAGTTGAGTTCCTGTTAGATAAAAATCTTCGCAGAACAGTTTATTGCGCTCTGCGCAAGGTTGAGGCTGGAAAGAAGTACTCTATGTCAATAAGTGAAACTGGATAATTGTATGGAATACACCTTTTTTCCTGTTAAATTTAACTGTAGTGAAGCAAGTTTTGGTATATGTTGGAGTGTTGTCTCCCTGTCCTGCAGCACTGACCCCTCCTCCTTTTCCAACTTCAACACGTGTCATGCCTGGGTCCTTTTTTCAACTTGGTGGTTCAGCGCTTTTCCTCTTGCCCTCTCATAGATAGATACTCTTCAAAGGATTGAGGCTATGTTCACAAGTGGTAAGACACCGGCCGTTCTGTTTTTACTGCTGCTGAATTCAGATGCCGGCACATCCATGCGTGCCTGCAGCCGAATTCCCCTCTGCATACAATGGAGCGTGTGGCCGGAGCTGCACGCTCCATTGTGTGAGCTGACAGGGTTTTTGCGACCACTATTCAATGAACATGACATGTCAGTTTCTTGCGGCGCCGCTAGGGATCCCGGCCAGAGTGTATACTATGTGTATACACTCCAGCCTGGATTCCCTCAGCGGCAGCACTACGTAAGTACCGTAGAAATCACGGCCGTGATCAACAATGGCTGTGATCACTACAATACATACGTATTGTGAAAATAGCCTGAAAGTGTGCACATTCAAATTCCAGGGCCTCCTAGGAAGACTGTATTGTTATTAATTTGTCACTACCTCCAAGAATTTTTTGGAGGGTCACCACCAGGCTCTCGCCCACCTTGGATCCATCAGAATTGGCCATCATGCTTGGCATGGATGTTGTCTTTAAGGTCAATGTCTTCAATGTTGAAGGAGTACCTAGCCAACCATAACCTCTCCTCCCGATCCCTCTGTGCCCTGCAATTTTTGGGTCTCCAAGCTGGATATGTGTCTACAACTGTCCCTTTTCACCTTGGAGTTGCTGGCCTGCCCTTCCGCCAGCGTTCTCTCTGAGAGGGTAGTCAGTCCCCCCTGACTATGCCATCTGTGGTTGTTATAGGCAACGTGATTTAAAGGGGCGCAGGAAATTTTTTCTTTCGTTCTTTTGTTTACAATTTGGCTTTCTGTCCATGCTAATGTAGAGAAAGAAGGATTCCTTGTATTTTTTTTTTCACTTTTTTCACTAAGTTATGCTGTTTTTGGAGTGTATTTGGGCTTGTTAGATGCACCCAGACATGCTTCCCCCACTATCTCCGTTGCATTCTAGAGGCGTTTGCATCATTTTCTGAGGTTTTCTCTCATTGTCGACTTGATGACCTCCAAGTTGTCGAATTTAGGTTTCCAGGAAACAAGCATGGAATTCCCATTGACTTCAATAAGTTTAGATATTTGATTGAATTTTCAAACATTACAGTGTATTTGAATCGAATTTAGAGATTTTGGATATTTTACTAATTGCTCATTTCTAGTATTTATTTATTTTACTGTATACACAAGACATATTGCCACATTTACGGTTTATATACTAAATTATCCCATGCACCGCGCTGTTCTATCCACAGGTATCGGGCCAGGGCTGAAGCACCCGCCACCAGTGGGAGGAAATCTAAATCTAATCTAAAAATTTACAGTGGCACTGGCTTCCCCGCACCAGTGCCGATCAATCCGTAGTCATGTTAAAGCGAATGTACCTGATGGTACATTCGCTTTAAAAACTACAAATACCATCATGCCTGGATAGCCAAAGTTGTGCCACAAGGGCACACCCCTGTTTCAGGGCACATCTAAGGGTCCTTTTACACACACAGATTTATCTGACAGATTATTGAAGCCAAAGCCAGGAACAGACTATAAAAAGAGAAAAGGTCATAAAGGAAAGACTGAGATTTCTCCTCTTCCCAAATCTATTATTGGCTTTGGCTTCAATGATCTGTCAGATAAATCTGTGTGTGTAAAAGGACCCTAATGCTAAGTTTACACGGAGCGATAATTCGCCCGATCGTACGATTAACGATTTCGAAGTAACAATTTTTCTTTATAACAATCAGCTTTTAGATGGAACGATATATCGTACAGAAAATACGTTTTGCGATCGTTTTGCGATCGCTTAAGCCTATCTCGCACATAGGTAAAATCAGTAAACGACTGTTTACATGGAACGATCTGCGAATTTTTTGCGACCAATCGACGACGATTTATTAACATGTTTAAAGATCAAAATGAACCTTTAGCTAATCGCTTGATCGTTTGCTGCGTTTACACGGAACAATTATCGCTCAATGCGATCGTTATCGCGAAAATTCGCCCGATAATTGTTCTGTGTAAATGTAGCTTAATGGTCCTTTTACACGGAACGATTTATCGTTCGAATTTGCACGATAACAATCGAATTTGAACGATAATCGTAGGTGTAAACGCAGCGAACGATCAAACGACGAGCGATAAATCGTTCATTTTGATCTTTCAACATGTTCTCAAATCAACGTTGATCGTTCGCAAAAAACTCACAGATCGTTCAGTGTAAACAGTCTTTCAACGATTTCACCTATGTGGGAGATAGGCTTAAACGATCGCAGAACGATCGCATAGCGAATTTTCCGTACGATGTATCGTTCCGTCTAAACGCTGATCGTTATAAAAAAAAACATCATTCATGCCTGCCTAATTAGCATGATTAGTATGCTAGTCATGATGCAGCAACTGCCTGCAATGGGTGATGAGCACACCCAAAATACAAATGAGCATTGACATCGATGTTTGTATATGGAAGTCTGAATGCTGATTGTCTTTTTTATAATAATATTTTGAATAAAAATGACTGTATACATAACCACATTCAGTTTTTTTCAGTACTTTTATTCTTAAGCAGTAATACATGTATTTTCTGTAATTTCACACATGTTGCAGAGGAGTTGAGGAGGTGGTATTCTATTGTAAAAATAAAACTTGCCATATTATGAACCTGGTTTGCATATTTTACTTTGAGTGTTTATAGTTTTAGAAGCATGTTATTTACCAAATGATTAATAAATCTAAATTTTAACCCCTTTCCGCACCACAATGTACAGTTGCGTTGTGGTGCCAGTAAGGGGGTATAGAGAGGGATCACCACAAGGGGTCACTACAGTAAATACTTTTTTTTTTTAATATACTTAATGATCATTACCTTTATTTTAGGTAGCAAACCAAAGGGTATTGGTGAGATATAGTTTGTTTTTCATCCCAGCCCATTGCAATCCTTTTCTTTTTTTCAAAGATTTCACATGTTTCTGGGCAATTATCCTCCTGTTGTGTTGGGCAGTAAAATATTGCATTGATGGCTTTAGGACCATATTATGCCACCTCTGCCTCCATCTTGAAAAAAAAGAACCTTCTGAAAAGTGAAATGATGTTTTTGAAAATTTTCGGAATATTGTTAAACTTACATTTCCCATTTTACTCTAAATGAAAAAAAAAAAAAACAACATCCAATACTTGAGAAGCAGAACTGGTTTGCAAAAGGAGGTTGAATGGCTAAAGACAATAATACATAAAGTATTTATTATTATTACAGCTGCATTTTCCAAAAGCCTAAATATAATGAAAGAACAATTGAGATTTAATCCAATGAACAAACAGATCTTTATTTACCCTTGTGCTGTCTCACCAGGGAGAATTAAGATACACATGTTTATAAGGATTTTATTATTGCTTCTAATATATTCGATTCAAGAAGGAAGTTTAAAGTTTAAGTCTCTAAGGCTTGTATGCAATGCTATTGGCTATTCCATTCTAAAAGCCTAAAAAATTATCAACAATCATGTCACCCTGAAATTCCAAAAGCATTTGTAGTGCGTGAGGTGGACAATGGGGTTGTGGTTGGGCCAATGCTCATTCAGTAACGAACTATAACTTTTCTGTGATAAAAAGAAATTTGTCATCAGAAAGTTTTTATGTTCAAAGGAATGTGACAGCTTTATATGATGCTCTAAGCTGCAAGTGTCCCCCTTTCTTGCTGAGGTAGGTGCAGTGCTGGGGGGAGAAGGGTGAAGTCAGCACACTGAGCTAAAAGTGTGCAGGGCTCTGGCTCTTCAAATGTCACATAGGCGACTGCAGCCGGAACATTGCAGCCGCTGATTGGCTCACATATAGCTTGTATATCGTCATCTCAGCCAATCAGCCACTGCAGCAATGTTCCGGCTGCATCCGGTCGAAGACGCAGAGAACACCGCACTTTTATAAATAAATAAAAAGCCACATGCTATATTGCAGTTATGCTTTAGTTATAGGGACCATACAAGAAATAACTAAGAACCAGCTGGACTGACTAGGACCAAAAAAAGAGATACGGGTAGGGTCGTAGCTAGGAGTTCAGCCTGGGGGGGACGAGTGAGTCTGAGTGGGCCCCCAACCATTGTCCTCACTTTGTGTGTGGTATTCAACTAAAGTGAACGGAGCCAAGTTGTCATACCACACACAACCTAAGAGCAGAGGTGGCACTGTTTTTGGAAGAAAACAATTATGCTGTCTTTTTTTTAATTCTGGAAAACCCTTTTAACCAGATGATCTTTGCCTAAAAATAGTAGTGGTATAAGTAATAAGCTTTTAGACATTAAAAGGGGTTAGTTGGTTGTGATCATACATGTATGTACAATCCAAGATATGTGATGATCTGCTAGATATCTATCTATCTATCTATCTAT